>NW_018024406.1:0-3845 GCF_002006095.1 Pseudomyrmex gracilis
CAAAAGACTAATTTCTGAAACCATACATATTAAAGAACAGACTCATGGTTTAAATTTAATTAATGATACTGACTTNCTTGACCATTCTTATTTTAATTTACTCGACTGTCTTAAATCTTTTAAATTTTAAATTCTTAACGTAACTGATTGTTTCATTTCCTTACATTGGTGGGGATTTATACATATAAACGGCTGCCTTTTCCTTCTGTTCAGCATTTGATTTTCGACTTCAGACATGTGAGTTTTATTTTGTAACATTGAGTTTTGACCTGTCATTGTGTATTTGTGTGGATTTTGACTTACTTGACTGTTCAGGAAGTCTTACCATTATACAACGAACAGCGACTACATGTAAGGCTATATATTTACATCTCTTTGCGACATGGCGTTACTAATACTATTTTTCTATAATTCTATTATATACTGAAGAGGGCTCAAGTTAGAGCCGAAACGTTTATTATTATATTTATATTTATAACTATATGTTTATCATCTAAGTAATAAATAATACGATCTTTTGTTTTGCTCGATACAGACCGTTTTTTTCTATTTCTTTATTGTTAATTTTACGAGCGTAGTTATTATATTATTTTATAGTACTATATACATGTTTCCGCTTAAGTGCGATGTTTTGTGTAATGTCTATAATTTGAGTATAACGACTCAATTTACGTGTACGTGTTTGTTTTAGTACGTACAGTTGCTTCACGTACGGATAAACTCCTAAAACCTAAAAGAAAACGAAAACTGAAGCTTAAGGAAAAACAAGGTTATTTCTTACATCCCAGGTACTTAAGTAATACTAAAACCAATAACCCGCCTGTTAACTACTGCGGTAAGTATGTTTTGACTAGTAACGACTGTATACTAATTCTTTTCTCTGTTTCAGACTCCCGCTTCAACACGTCATCCACAGGATCTGCTACACGGTAAGTATACTGCTAAACAACTTAATAAAACAAAACTAACCCTTAACAATTATTTTGTATGTTTTAGGTTTAGGTGTTCCACAAGGAACCCGAATCACCGCATGCTGATTCTTAACTGTAAAAAATAAAAATAAACAAAATAAACTACCTTAACGGCATTCCTTATTCCTAACGTTACCTTTAAACGTTTTTGGAACGATTAATCACAATAACTTTGCTTAACACCTACTTAGTAATTTCCCTTTACATTTTTGTTTAGGTCGTGGGGCTCCGACCAACGACGAATACAAATAAACGCTTAATGTCCTTTACACAAGGTCCTCTTTTCTCGTTCGGGTGTTACTACCTTTTCCAGCTCGGACCCCTCCTGGGGCTCTGGTTACAAGGTTCCCCTCCGGGGTTGTACCACCTTGTCGTGGTGGAGGGGCTTGCGTGCCGTGTTGATCCGTGGAGCTATCCTGGCGGGAACTTCGGTTCCTGGCAGGGTCTCCCTTGCCGGACAGGCCCACGGGGAGCGGCCAGACTAAGCGTACACCCCGGGCGTGCGGGCTCGTTAACCCAGTGGGGGAGCCGCACTAAGGGAAGGAAAACCTTGACAGCAAAGCCGGGCAGGCCGGGCTTGTTAGGCGCGTCACCCAACCGGCCTAGGAGAAGGACACTCCGAAATAAAACCAACCTTAATGATTCATGAGATGTACACCATTAAGGCGATGAACGTACCGCAGCAAGGGGACCGGACCTCTAGCTGCCGGCAGAAGGGAAGTATTGTCCCAGCTTCCCTCCCGTCGTCATCTGACGATGGGCCATGCGTCGCCTGCCCCGCAGGGGCGGCGCAGGAAAATACGCCTGCGAAGGCTGACACAAGTGTGTCAGTAGGTAGAAGTGACTCCACGGTCGCTAGCCCCTCTTTGGGGCGACGAGCCAAAAGGGGAGCAAAGTCCGGCCCCCGCACTTCCCGCAGGAAGTTGTGGGTGAGCACGGACGAATCAGAAAGTGAGGAAACGCGCGGCGGGACACTCCAACGTTCACCTGCCCCCTCCGTCGGGAGTGGTTCCCGACTGGCAACTCCAGGTGCAGGGCCTGGGGTTTCTGTGGAGGAGGCCCTGCGCACCTCACTCCCCCCAGACGCGGACTCCGGCTCCGATATGGACGTGGAGACCGTCTCTGAGTCGCGGGAGAGAGGGGTTCACCGGGCGCGAACGAAAAAGAAGTCCCCCCCCCCTTTGCCACAGAGGGCCAACATCAAGGTGGGGGAACGAAAGAGAGAAAGGGGGCGTCCTCCCACTACGGGAGAGTATGTCGGCCTAGCGGCCGCAAAAAAGCAGCTGCTCGACCAGGAGCAGCGGGAGATGGAGCTCATGGTGGAGAGGGAGATCGCGGGTGAGTTGAGCTCTCTTAGAACTCACACCCGCTCCTCCTGTGTCCCGGACTTCACTCCTCGCCCCACGCAAGCTGCGGCGGGTGGCTCCACCAGTGTCGGACTGCGGGACATGACAACCCCGCAGGTGGTGGAAGAGGCCAACAGGATGGCGGCAGCCATCCGTAGGATGGCGGTCACCTCGAAAAACCTAAAGGGGACGTATGTCCGCGGGCTTAAGGAGGCGACCGCTGGCCTGGAGGAGGCCATCCAAGTAATGTCCACTCGGATGGACACCGGCAGTGAAGTCCGCCAATTGGAGGCCTCCAACAGGGGGCTGACGACGGAGGTCGTGGAGCTCCGCTCCACTGTTACGTCCTTGCGAGAAGAGAGGGGCGCTGTCCAGGCAAAACTGGACAGCGTCACTGCGGAAAACGCGGTCCTTCGCGGTGAGGTGGACGGGCTCCACGACGAGCTCCGTGACCTGAGGCGGGAACTTCACTCGTTGAGAATGTCCCGCCTCAAGGGGGTTAGGGGGAAGAGGGGGGCGGTCGGGAGTTCGGCCGTGTCACCCTCCCCCACGCCCGCCGCGTCGTTTGGCGGTGGCGATGGCGAGGGTGGCCGGCCTACGTCCGTGCCGTTCCTCCCTGCGTCGTCGAGGGAGTCGGTGGGGCCGGACGCGTCCTCGCAGCTGGGAGATAAGTTCTCCCAGCACTTGACGGTGGCCGACCGGGTGGAGGTCGTCACCGAGGATGGCGTCTGTCCCTCCCCTTCGAGGGAGGAGGAGCGGGGGTCTCCCACATCTCTCCGTGACGTGGAGAGGAGAGTGGCGGACGGGGTGCGGGAGCAGCTCGCAGCCTTTTGGGAGAGTTTGGAGCTGCGCCTCTCCCGTCCGTCCTTAGGGGTCCCCGCCACTACCGCTGCTCCGGCGGTAAAGGGTGACGGTGCTCGGGCCGTCACAGGGAAGAGCAGCAGTGCCGGAAAGGGGAAAACGTCCCCCCGGCCAGGAACCCTTCTACCCCTCAAGGAGGGGAGAAGGAGAGGAAAAGGAAGAGAAAGAGGAAAGGAAAGAGAGCGGAGGGGAACAACGCCGGCGGCGGTCTTGCCACGCAGGCACCGGGGGCCGTTGCCTCAGACCGGCGCCCCACTGCCGAAGGACCTCCTCACCTTCCCTCCCCACATTCCTCTCCCCCCACCAACGACCGGGAACTTTGGTCCCAGGCGGTGAGGAGGAGAAAAGGAAAGGGGAAAAGTGGAGGCAAGGGTGAACCGGCGCCTGCGCCAGCACCCCAACCTCGGAGTAAGGACGGAGGAGTTGCTGCGGTCAGCCGCGGCAGGCAACCGCTTCCGCCCAAACTCAAAGTGGGAAAGCCCCCCCGGAGTGCGGCCATCACGCTCTCTCCCGTGGAGCCAAGTGTCAGGCTGGGAGAGGTGATGGCGCAGATCCGGGGGAAGCTGAAGCTCGGGGACTTTGGCATTAACGTCGGCCAAATACGTCCGAAAAGAGCGATCACCGGAGCCCTCATTATTGAGGTCTCCGGGGATGACTGCGAGGCCAG
>NW_018024406.1:3975-6839 GCF_002006095.1 Pseudomyrmex gracilis
CGACGACTCCATCTCCCCCGAAGAATTAAAGGAGGCTGTTGCAGCCGCCGGAGGTTGTCGGCCGACCGAGGTGAAGGTCGGCCGAGCTCGCGCTTCCTCTGGCGGACTGCTATCGGCCTGGGTGCAATGCCCGTTAACTGCAGCCAGGAAGTTGGCAGGCGCGCGGTCCATCCCCGTGGGATGGGTCCGTGCGCCCATCGAGGTTTTGGAAAGGCGGCGTCTTCAGTGCCACCGGTGCCTCCGGCGCGGGCACGTAATGGCCACGTGCCCTTACGCTGCTCCTACGGAGGATTGAAGGGGCCGCTGTTACCGATGCGGTGACCGGGGTCACAATGCGGCGGGCTGCGACGCAACACCGCGGTGCCCGCTGTGTATGGACCTCGGTCGACCGGCAGCGCATCGGCTCGGGGGCAAGGCGTGTGCCCCAGTGCTCCGCAAGGGCAAGAAGAAGGGGGCTGCGAAACAAGCCCCCGAGGGAGGTGGGTCGCCAGCGCCTACTCCTCCCGAAGTAGTCACGGCTGCCGAGACTAGCGCGGAACCCGCGTCGGCAGGAAACCAGGGGGCAAGTCAACCCCCTAGCAGCAGTGCCCTGGAGAAGGGAATGGAGGTGGAGGTGCCACCTACGGTATAGGTTATCCGCCCCTCCTCCTCCAGTGCAACGTTAATCACTCCCGCGGGGCTCAGGATCTCATGATCCAGAGCCTCGCGGAGTTGGGTGGGGTAATTGCAGTAGCGGCCGAGCCGTACAACGTCCCCGATCACCCGTCGTGGTTGGGGGCGGAGGACGGCTCGGTCGCGCTGTACTTCAGGTTTGGCAGCGGCCCGGAGTCCTCTGTCTTCTCTCTTTTGGAGAGGGGCAGGGGCTTCGTAGCCGCAGAATGGGGGGAACTGGCAATAGTGGGGGGATACTTCTCGCCCAACAGGCCCTTCCGCGAATTCGAGCATTATCTGGGCGAGCTAGAGCGCGTTGTTCGAACGCATAGTGCTCGCCCGGTGCTGGTCCTGGGAGACTTCAACTCCAAGTCTGAAGTTTGGGGGTCTCCCAGGACAGACAAGAGAGGAAGGGCCTTGGAGGACTGCATGGCGATCTGCGGACTCGCCGTGCTGAATTGAGGCTCGCAGCACACGTGCGTAAGGCGCAACGGGGGATCAGTGGTGGACGTTGCGTTCGCCTCCCCGTCTGCTGCCCGCCGTGTGTCCGGATGGATGGTTAGGGACACTGTGGAGACCCTCTCAGACCATGTGTATATCACAATGAGGGTCTCTGTGCTCTCTGACCGCCTCCGGGGTCACCATGGAGCGGGAAGATCTCCTCCCCAGGGGTGGGTCCTCAAACAACTGGACCCACAGATCCTGTCCGCCGCTGCTCAGGTCGCGGCCTGGCCCTCTCCACCGGCCGGGCCGCGGGACCTCCGTGCGGAACTTCGGTGGTTCCGGGAGACGCAAGCAGACATTTGCGACGCGGCGATGCCGCGCTCCCGAGGACCGCCGAACCGGAGGTCGGTGTACTGGTGGACGGCCGAGATTGCCGCTCTCAGAGTGGAGTGCATCCGTGCCAGAAATCAGTACACCCGCGCCCGTCGCCGAAGGACTGGCGACGTGGGGGCGCGAGCAGCGGAGGCGCACGAGGGCTACTGCGCCGCGCGCAAAGCCCTTCGTGCTGCCATTAGGAAGGCAAAGTCCCAAGCGTGGACGGAGCTCCTTGGGGCCCTCGACGCGGATCCTTGGGGGCGTCCATATAGGCTTGTGCTGAACAAGCTGCGCCCGTGGACGCCTCCGATCACCGAAAGCCTCGACCCCCAGCTCCTAGAGAGGGTCGTCTCCACCCTCTTCCCTGACGGGGAGGGGGATTGGCCCTTCCGGGAGCCAGAGCTGGACCAAGTGGAGTGGTCCAACCAGTGGGAGGTCACGGAGGAAGAGCTCCGCCGAGCCGTTCGTCGGATGGCGCGGAAAAGTACCGCGCTAGGTCCCGACGGCGTGCCCGGAAAGGTGCTGGGCTTTGCCTTTGGACAGGGTCCCCTGGGTAACCGCCTCAGGCAGCTGTTTACGGACTGCCTGAGGACGGGCTGGTTCCCCCCAGACTGGAAGGGAGCTAATCTGGTCCTTCTCTGCAAAGGAGGTAGGCCCGCGGACTCACCGTCCGCGTACCGGCCGATATGTCTGCTCGACGAGGCGGGCAAGTTGCTGGAGCGCATAGTTGCGTTCCGCCTCGTCGAGCACCTGTCGCGGGTTGGCCCCGACCTGGTCGATTGCCAGTTCGGTTTCCGCGGGGGACGGTCGACGGTGGATGCTGTCCTCCGTCTAAAGTCCCTCACGGAGGCATCGGTCAGGCAGGGGGGGTGGCGTTGGCGGTGTCGCTTGACATCTCCAACGCCTTTAACTCCCTCCCCTGGGACAGCATAGGGTGGGCCCTGCACCGTCATGGGGTCCCACCCTATCTGAGTAGGATCCTCGGGGATTATTTCCGCGGCAGGGAAATAAGATATACCGTCCGGTATGAATCGCCACGAAGCAAGAAGATGTACCGCGGGGTCCCGCAGGGGTCCGTTCTGGGCCCCCTGTTGTGGAACCTCGGGTACAACGTGGTGATCCAGGCCGCCCTGCCCAGAGGCCTGAGTGTCATCTGCTACGCGGATGACACTCTGATCGTGGCCTCTGGTGCAGACGTGGAGGAGGCCAGAAGGCTCGCCGAGGTAGGCACGAACTGTACCGTCGGCCGAATCGAGGGGCTGGGTCTCAAGGTGGCCGTCCACAAGACGGAGGCCATGCATTTTTGCGGTCTCCGTCAAGGAGGGCGGCCCACGGGACTCAGCCTACAGGTAGGTGAGGCGCGGGTCGAGGTGGGTACATGTATGAAGTACCTG
>NW_018024407.1:0-1395 GCF_002006095.1 Pseudomyrmex gracilis
TAGCGGTGAATTATGTTTTTTCATACCATTTTAAGTCACCATTCCTAATATGAATACGTGACTATGCAATATAAAAAACTTATCTATGTTTTTTATGTCAATATACCACGGAGATTACAGTCCACGGAGATTACGTTTTTTGAGAATTACCNATATATTTTATTTATGTATTCTTATCAACTTTGTGACAATTATAATTATCTTTTTGTAGAATTTATATTGATAAAGACCCAAATCAAGGGTCAAAACGTTTATACAGACCACACATATTCTTTAATAAACATTTGTCACCTTTACACTTCAACATCAGTGTTTGCTTCAAACTGCCGTATCAGCATTTCCTTATTTTCAACGTTATTTAAATATAAATTTACATAGCAACAAACAGCATCGCAATCTTAGTTTAGCCCAAATCCAAGGTTTCTCTCCAGCAGAACATTGCGTGAACTTGGTCGAAAAGCATCTCAAAATCTTCANTATAAATATTAAGGACGATATTGTTGCTATAACTACCGACGGTCCAAACNTGATGATAAAAGTTGGGAACCTAATGCCGTGCTTTCAACAACGTTGTTTTGCGCATGGTATACAACTTGCAGTTATTGACGTTCTGTACAAAGATTTAGCAGAAGAAACAGATCAAGAGTATGAAGAACAAGAAGTATTTCAAGAAATTGAAAATGCTGATCAATCTGAGTTATCTGACGTTGATAACGACGACAATGAAGATAGTTTTATAGTGGATTGTACTCTTCCATCTGTGACAATAGCTTTGAATTATAAAGATTTCATTACAAAGGTTCGAAAAATTGTGAAGATTTTTAAAAGATTACCTACAAAAAATTATCTCATTTTGCAGAAATATATTCAAGAAGAGCACGGTAAAAAATTAGAATTGATTCTAGATTGTAAAACTCGTTGGAACAGTTTACTAAATATGTTAGAACGCTTCTATAGTGTTAGATCATGCATTAGTAAAGCCTTGACCGATTTACGATCGGAAATCCAATTCACCGAAACAGAGTGGTTTGCTATAAATGACTTGAAGAACTCACTGGAGCCAGTAAAATTAGGTGTTGAGATATTATGCAGGAGAGATGCAACGCTTATTACAGCCGAAACAACATTGCGGTTTATATTAGAAAAATTAAATAATCAATTTATTCCTTTTAGTATTAAATTGGTCGCAGTACTTCGTCGAAGAATTGGACAACGTCGCATTGATTTAACTGGAACATTGCTGTATTTANAAAATCCGATAAAATTTGAAAATGATTTAAAACATCCAGATGATATTACATTCTCAATGCCTAAAAAAACAATTATACGCAAGCAAATAAAAAATTTATTAGAAAGAGTTTTGAGCAATGAACATGGAGAACAAATTGTTGTGCG
>NW_018024407.1:2315-6416 GCF_002006095.1 Pseudomyrmex gracilis
TGAAAATAATGATTTTTCTAAAAGTTTTTATTAAAAATCCTAAAAACAAAAATAATAAAACCAATCTAAAGATAGTTTCTTTAAGTTTGTTAAAGTTTGTTTTCAAAAGTTTTNGGTAGGTTTTAAGTAGTATTTTATCATTTGTTACAAAATATTAAAAGATATCTTTTATCTTTAACAATATATTGTGGGATCCCGCGGAATCACGACGGATTGACAGCAATCTCATATTAATCCCGCGGGACTGAAAACGGTGCAAGATTGCAACCCTTAGCGCCAACTTAACTAACTGTAGCAATCATCTGATTTACAACTGCGTCGTGTTGATAATGTCAACGCTTTCTTTGCCTATTTGTGTCTCAAAACGTAAAACTATTGGCCTGTTTCACAAATGCACATATATATATACAGGGTCATCCAAAAGCATCGGACCTCTCTAATATCTTCAGTTAAAATGCATTTTGGAGAAAATATNCAATAGCAAAGTTGTATGGTTTCAAGCGAGGAGTAAGATGATGACCTTGACTTTGATCTTGACCATGTTCTTTAAGGTCATTTCAAGGTCACCCTTATTTGTTTAAATGGAACCTACTACATTTTATTGCATATTTTTTAAGCTTATCTTGAGAGCTTTCCAAAACACTATAATAAAACATTTTTTCATTAAGTACTTTTTGAATTATAAAAGTTTGAAATTAACAATTAATTTGTTAAGTGGCGTGTAATTCCGGCCAGTTAAGGCAAGAGTGGCATGTGGGTTTGGCCAGTTAAGACAAGAATGGCGTGTGGGTCCGGCCAGTTAAGACAAGATTGGCGTGTGGGTCTGGCCAGTTAAGGCAAGAGTGGCGTGTGATTCCGGCCAATTAAAACAAGAGTGGCGTGTGGGTCCGGCCAGTTAAATTAAATTTCATTCCAATTGGTCAGCTTGGGCAAAATATTCAATTGTATCAAACAATTCACAACAAATGTTCAAATTGTTACCCTTNAATAGCCTGACAATGTGCCAATCTGTTATAAACAGCTAACACCGCATTCCGGTAAATTTCCGGCGGTATTTGTTCTATCTCTCGAGTTATTCTCNCTCTTAAATCATCTAAATCTTGAGGCTTGGTAGCATGAACTTTACTTTTCAAATAACCTCACAAAAAAAGTCAAGTGTGGGGTCAAGTCCGGAAACCGAAATGGCCACTTAATACAACCCCTTCGCCCTATTCACCTGTCCTAAAAGACCTCATTCAAATATTGACAGACAATGACACCATAATGAGGTGAAGCTTCATCCTGCTGGAAATAAATTTCATCCATATTTCCACCAGCTATGTCTCGAATAACTGGAAAAATTTGTTCGTGAAGCATGACTGTGTATACCTGTGCTGTCAAATTGCCTTCAATGAAGAAAAAGCNACCTGGTCTACCATTAAGAATACCAGATCATACGGTAACTTTTTGTGGATATTGGGTGTGATTGTCTCTTTTTCAGTAAGGATTAACGTCACTTCAGTACCTACAATTGTGTNTATTTACATTTCCAGTCAGTTCAAATGTTGCCTCATCAGAGAAAACTATTATTAAAAAATAGAGGATCGTCGGCAATCATCTCCATTATAAGATCACAAAATTCGATGCCTCTATCAAAATTGTCTTCGGACAACTCTTGGCACAAATGGAGTTTGTATGGATGCCATGTATTNACTTTCAAAATTTTACTGACAGATGCATGACCGATTTCGTGTTCTTGTGCAACGCGATTGATGGAAATATGGAAATTTTCAACAAAAGACTGTAAAACATCTAATGCCTTATCATTATTTGTTGCTGGTTTACGTCTACCAGATCTTGAGCGGCTTTTAACGCTACAAATATCTTCNAAACGTTGAATAGTACGGATTATAGTACTTTTAGAGATCCCATTATTTTTATTCCAAAAATTTTCATTAAATAATTGCGTTACTGTTTTATACCCTCTTTGTAGATCTCCCCATTCTCGCATCATTACCAGTGTTATTCAATCTTTTCCAGAAAGCTGCGCCATTCTTAATTAGAGCAAAGAAAAATTAATCAAGTAAGTGATAGGAAATTGATTTAAATAATTAAGTAGAGAAAAATACTAATTATTAAGTGTCGGTCCAACTATTGATTTGTTTATTTCAACCAGCACTAGCAAAAAGCTCGTTGAGCAACTGAAAATCTAATAGATCAATTAATAATATTTACGAAAAATTTCTGGGCTATTGGAAATAAAATGAAGATGTTTGAGACAATCAATTGAAGCGCAATGGCTTCTTTTGTTACAGAAAAACTTTTTGGGGCTGTTTGTTTTTGTCCGCGAGGTAACTGCTGCTCGCTAAGAAGCAGACAGCACTGCATCAAAAATTAAAATCAGTGATCTGTATTGATTGCTCAAGAGCTCGTACATTGNTGCCTGCGAGAGTGAGAGAATAAAGTTCAGCCCCGCCAGCGCTTTCGGGCAGATTCCCGCTAACGCCTTCGAGCATCACGCATTCGAGCAACTTCTCGCGATCACCTTTGGGCAGTTTTCCNCCGTATCCTACTAGCATAACCGCTTGAAGCCGTACAACTTTGCTATTGGACATTTTTCCAAAATGCATTCTTACTGAAATTATTAGGGGGATCCGACACTTTTTGATTAATGTATTTTCTTTAAACCAATTAATTGGTCTCATTAGTCCGCGCATAAAAGTATTAAGGTTATGATTACTGAAAACTAAATAATATTTTACAGGATATTTTACATTTTGTGTCAAAAAATTGTTAACTTCAAACNTTTATAACTCAAAAAGTACTTACTGAAAGAATGTTTCATTATAGTGTGTTGGAAAGCTCTCAAGATAAGCTTAAAAAATATGCAATAANATGTAGTGAGTTTCATTTAAAAAAATAAGGTTGACCTTGAAATGACCTTAAAGNACATGGTCAAGATCAAAGTCAAGGTCATCATCTTACTCCTCGCTTGAAACTATACACCTTTGCTATTGGACATTTTTTTCAAAATGCATTGTAATTGAAGGTATTAGGAGGGTCCGATATTTTTCGATGATTCTGTATATATATATATATATTTATATATATGTATAGAGTAAAAGACCCAANTACTGTCACCTGAATAAACTCTGGCGTTAATAAATTGTTTCTACTACTTATTTATCAAAAACGTGTTTTTCTTCTTATCTGGTATTATTCGATATNTCTAATATAAGGAACAAAATAATACTGTCTCTCAAAATCTCTATTTTTTTATTTATCAATTTAATAATTAAAAAAGAACGATCCGAGAACAATTACTGTCCCTTTTAAAATGAAAGAAATGAGACACGAATGTTGCGTGCTGGAGTTTTTGTTATATTAATTGCACTTAAAATTTTATGTTAGATTGTTTTCATGCATAACTTTTTAGGATTTATTTAATATTCTAAATAAAATAGCTTAGGGTGATAGTAATTGGATAGGTGACAGTAATTGGGTCTTTTATCTTATATGTAACTACAATACATATAAGGAAATATGAAAAATTTTAACTTATTGAAGAACGGTTGTTCAACAAAACTGCAACACATGAATCTGAGATGAATGTTACAAGTCTACAATGTTTTGCGAGTAGATATGTGAACATAAAAAATTTTAGTTTAATGTGTATAAATATTTAACAATTATATTTAAAATATCTAAAATTTACATTTTAAAATAAAATATTTTTAAATACATGTTACGGATAAAATTGTTTTATCTAATATAAAGTTTGTAGTAAATAACATTTTTTTAATTTATAAATATTTTACATTATAAATAAAATTTTTCAAATTAGAATGCAGTTTGCCGAAGATAACATAGCTCTAAGTT
The DNA here is from genome assembly GCF_002006095.1 of Pseudomyrmex gracilis. Classification (NCBI taxonomy): domain Eukaryota; kingdom Metazoa; phylum Arthropoda; class Insecta; order Hymenoptera; family Formicidae; genus Pseudomyrmex; species Pseudomyrmex gracilis. Next base: position 6,174 of record NW_018024407.1, read on the forward strand.
ATAAATATTTTAAAATAATATATTCATTTTACATCTCTAATGTGTAAANTTTTTCTTTTTTTTATAACACTGTTGAAGAATTTCTTTTTGCTAATATGTATGTATATTCATATCTTTCTACTAACCTGAAACATTACTTTCTGTACATATTCAACATTTAAATGTATTATCTTTTATAAAAAAAAAGCCGATGAGAAGCCACTACATTTATATTTATACATATATATTTTATATATGTATATA
>NW_018024408.1:0-7003 GCF_002006095.1 Pseudomyrmex gracilis
TGTATATTATTGTATATTTTATATTTGTAATATAATAAGATAATAGTAATAAATTCAATTATATTAGTAATAACTAACTTTATGTAAATATATATTTTGTATTATAAACGTGTGTCATCTTTATATTTACATTTTGTTTTAAATTTTAAATGAAATAATCGGTTCCAGTGACAGTACCCCATATTACTTGGTTTAAATACTTTTGTGACGTTATAAACGCCGCGCATGCGCGTACAGCNTCTCCAATATCGGAACACTGACGTACCGCCGAATAACGCCCGATCGGAAGAAGCTGAGTCGCGTCGCACTTGTTTCTTTACTCCGCCTCTTGTTGCTAAGACATTGCATGAGAGAAACTATTTTTTTTCCAGCTGATAATTGTGCACACCTATAAAGTCCGATCAGTGCTCTCCTTGCGCTCATTGGCTCACATTTATTAATATATTTATTAATAATTCATATCTCAATAACTATTGCGAATTTTGCAAACTGGTAAATAACTTTTCTGGATAAACACCCAGCGTATGGCTTTCATTGACAGAAAATTTCACGTTTGATTTTCAAAAGCCTTAAAACTCATTAATAATTATATTAATAAAATTTTTTCTTTTAACTATGTTATACTATAAACTACCGATTATTAAGGATATAAAACAAACACAAAACCCATAAAATATAATTATTTTTGTATCGTTTATTAAAACATTACAACAAATCATTGATCCCTTATGAAGCACTTTGGCAACAAACACTGTACTTTCATACATAAGGCAAAATAATATGTAAATAATATAGTTGTAAGATCGAATATCTTGGATATAATTAAATTAAGGTATAGGCAGAATTCACTCACTATTCTGCATTCATTATTATTTTTTTACAGTATTTTTCCACAATCGCTATATAATGAGCAAAACTTCCAAGCGTAATATACGATAGCTGACTTGCAGATAACAACGCGCTGAACGGTGATTATTAATAAGAGTGTAAAGTATCAGTAGAAAGAATGCCATAGCAACACTTTTAATAAACTTTGGTCTTTGATCTATAATTAGAACGTTATCAAATACGTAACGATGTGCTTTTTATTCCGCTTTTAGTCCGTCTCTTTCTACTGCTCGAAGTTGGCTGAAGCGCCGAGCGTACACGGCTGTTCGCCTGTGTGTGTATCCTCTCCACTTGCTGCTGCAAGCGTCTCAAAACTGGCATCTCTGATCAGAGGCAACAAGCTTACACAAAATCGCTGAGCAAGCAGTCAAACTGCCAGCTTCAAAGTGGAAACATTCAGCATATGTTTGTGAGTATCGATTTGAGTCACATTCGGCTCGTTTGTAATTTCTAGTCGCAGTTGTAAATTATTAAACATTATATTCTTTTTTTCAGTAATCAGATGTGGTTATTTTGTACTAAAATTTTCTGAAATTTTTCGATTCTTTTTGTGACTGTGACTTGCCTTACAGTAGTTTGGTAAATATAATCGTTTAAAATTCACTGTTTTTCTTATTGTGCTTATAACCGTAGAAGTAAAAAAGCTCCCACACAACACGAGTGATTGTCGACTTATAGTCGATCTTTTTTAGTCAACTTATAGTCGACTTTCAAAAGTTGACTTTAAGTTGATTTTCAAAAGTCGACTATAAGTTGACTAGAGTTGACTATTTGCCGACAATTAGATGGCTTTGAAAGTTGAATTAAAGTTGACTTAAACATAATTGTTTTTGTCATCGCGCTAATCATCGTACTTATGCATTTGTGTGTATATCTGACGCCTCCAGCCTTACAAGGGAACCTCACGAACTCGAAAATTCTGATTTTGATGAAACTTTGCACACATGTAAAAGGGATCAATAGATAAATATTGACAATTTCCGTTGCTGCTAAAAAACGGAGTGAAATCACCTCTCATAGGTAGAGCGACTTCTTACTTTTCTCAATTAATCTCGAAAATTATTGGAGATATTGAAAAATGTTTAGACAAAAAAATTTCATTAAAAAAATCCTCTATTTAAAAAAGTAATAACAGAAACCGCTCGTTTTGTGATAACAACCAATATAAATAGTAAAAGGTCTTAATCGAGCAAGAAAAACACAAGGTTTATATAATAATATGTATTTTCATTTAATGATATAATAATATGTATTTTTATTTAATGACACATAGAATGGTGCTAAACGTTTCTTGCTCTAACTTGAGCTCTCATCAGTAGCGTTATAAATTGATTAAAAAGAAACTTTCTTATTGATTAAAAAGAATAATCGCAATAGTAAGACGCAGTATGAACACGCATGTGTGGTGATGGAATATTTTTCTTCAATCTACGTCGGTTTTAATATTATTTTGGAATGATCCTACCTTCAAACATCGTCTTCTGTTTGTGATCTGTTTTCTCTAATTAGTCATTGTAAGGCAGTATCAGTGGTTGAAATAAAAGATAAAACTGACAAATCACTATGAATTAAAAATTAAAAAAAAATAAAGAAATATAAAGTAAGTAATAAAGATACAGTGTACGCAGTGAGTTATAGTCGAAACGCTTACTCGGAAAACAGTTTTAGAATTTACAGTCAAATGTTGTGAACAGTACGAAAGGCAGTATATTTATAGGTGATTTCCCTCTATAAAGATTGCCAGTAGAAGGGAGAAAAACACGTTAAATTTGAATTATTTCATCCTATTTAGAAGGTCGAAATATGATCGATTTAACATATCCAAATCGTTAATCAAATTAAGATCGTGAGATTGTTTTTTTATGTGGATTGTTTCTGAGATGAATCTCTTGCAAAAATTTGACTCATAATCCAAGATTCGTGTATTATCTCAATCAAAAGAATGGTTGTATTCTACAATATGTTTCGAGATAACAGATAGGCTTGAAGTGTCACGTTTAATGTTACTCTAAGGAACAAAATATAAAGTGTGTGATACTCTAAAAACTTACCTTTTTAAAAAAAGGTAAAAACAGNCCTACTTCTATTTTGCATGAATCTCGCGTATAATAGGCACGGTGTGCTCGCGCAGTTCGAGCGCAACTTCGTTGCGCGTGAAACTTGGCGCGAGGCACTACCGTGCCTCTTGATAGTATGTTCTTTAATTCTTGTTGTTAACTGCTTCTTGGCTCTATCCTCTATTTATTTATATTAATAGAATTCAAAAAAATAAATTAAGTCAATCAGAAGGGCAATATTGAGCCGTGGCAAGATGTTTTGCCGTAAAAAAGTAGAGAATATAATTGAGACGTTTCGACTTTATTTTTAAGTTCTTATCAATCTAAAATGTTTTTTTACAATCGGTTATACAAATAAATGGATTATCAATTAACAAATTGTGTGTGCTTACATACCGTTAATTATAAAATTGTCATATGTGATTGTCAGAAAACTCAAATTTAAAAGTAGTTGTTATATGTAAAATCAAAAACTTGACGAATTACAGGTACAGAAAATATTTGAGTCATGTTTGTCGTGTAGTTTGTAACTGACTGAGGAGTTTGAATCCGATGAGCGACTACCATCTAAGTATATGTTAGTATTCACATTTATCAATTATCGGTAAATATGTTTCATTTAATAGTTCTGTGTCTTTCATCAGATTCAAACTCTCCCTCTGCTTTTTAACATGTATCATTCTAGTATCTTTGGTGATTCAAAATTAAATTTATGTCCTGTTTCTATTGCATGTTTAGCTAAAACGGAAGTTTCTGTTTGTTTTTCTTAATATAATTGTTGTGTTCTTTCAGTCGGGTGGCTAATTGTCTCTTTGTTTGTCCGACGTAACTTGCATCGCATTGTTCACGTGCGATGCGATATACAACGTTATTGTGATTTTTTTGGGATATAGTGTCCTTGTGGGTTTTAATAAATTTTGTCAATTGATTTAAATTTCTATAAGCTGGTTTGAATGTCGTGTTATTATTTATTTTTTATTTTAAATTTATTGTTATTGTCTATAAAAGGTATGACAAAATAAAACGGTTTTTCTATATTATTGTGTCAGAGAGGTATATCATTAACGTTTATCTTATGATTGTTTAGTTTTGTTGAAAACAATATTCTCAATTTCTTATTTATTTGATCGAAAATTAGTTGTATGGGGTAATTATTATTAATTAAGATGTTAATACATTGTTGTAGATTCTGTTTATAGAACTTTGGATGACAATAATATAGCTCTCTCTACTAATGAATAAATTGTTATTTTCTGAGTAATTGAGTTGTATGAATAATGATTAATGTATCGACCGGAAAATGTTGGTTTGTGATACCAATTACAAACCAACTTATTTTTGTCTATTATGATGCTAATATCGAGAAAATTGAGTACATTGTTTTCTTGTGATTCATATGTGAACTGTAATCTATCGTTGATAGAGTTGAACGTGCTCATAACTTTGTCCAATTTGTCTTTCGGTATAGTTATTATGTCGTCAACATATCTGTAATATATTGGTATATTAAATTTCATTGTATCTAATGCTTTCAGTTCCAGATCTTGTAAGGTGATGTCAGCAATGGCGACATTGGTGAACCCATGGGGGTGCCAAAAGTTTGCTTATAAATCTGATTGCTGAAAGTAAAATATGTTGACGACAATACAAATTGGACGGCCATTATAAATTCTTGTTTGTTAATTTTCGTATTTAATTTGATAAATCTCCATCTATTTGCTACGTTGTCTAGAGCAAGTTCAATAGGTATATATTTGTGAACATAGATATTACGTCTAAGAAGCAAATGATATAATTATCGTTCAACTTCATTCCAGTGATTGTATTATATAAATGAAAACTGTTAATTACAGAGAATAGGTATGCTTTTATATATAATTCTGTAGAGGTATGTGGCTATGCAGTGTAGAGGGCTATTTATTGTGGATACTATTATTCTGTATGGATTGTTCTGCTTATGTATCTTGGGTACGCCGTGTGCTCTAAGTAATAAGGAATCGCTTGACATGAGTGAATATTTTGTGTGTTGGTTTATGAAATTCTTATTTTTCCAATCATTTAATATGTCTCTAAGTTGGTTTTTTATTTTGTTAATGGGGTTTTTGTGGATGATTGAATATGTTGTAATATCTTTTAGCATATCTGTTATTTTATTGATATAGTCTTCCTTTGTAATCGCTACTGTGGTATTGCTTTTATCGGCCCTTGTAAAGAGAATATTAGGATTATTTTTTAAAAATTTGTGTGTAATTCTTGTTTTGTTAAATAGATTTTTTTCAAAATTTGTCAATGGTTTGTCATCTTTTAGAAACTTATTGAGGTGAGAAAATGTTTCATTACGTATATATGTTTTCATTAAAGGGTCTAGTTTTTTAATGTTGTTTTCAACATCTCTTATCATTTTTATAATTACTTTGTTTTTTATATTTTTTACTGGTAGACAGAATTTGTTTCCTAGTTTTATCAATTGTGTGACTTCTTTAGGTATAAATGTGTTAGTGAGATTGACAAACCAACTATCATTTAATTCGATGTCAAACAGTTTCTTTTGTTGATAGTAGTGTGGTTCGATGTTAATTAGGATTGTGTTTGTAATTTCTGTGTTAGGAGGATTTAAGTGGAATTCGATGTTTTTGTGGAAAGTAAACTTTTTTAATGTATTATTATTTTGTGTGGAATCTTTTATATTTGCGTAATATTTAATAGGTGTAATTTTTTTTTAATTCTTTGTCTTTTATTAATGATATTTTTTTATTGAGAGTGTATTTTTTTGGTTATAGAATTTATTTATTGATTTTTCTCTAGAAATGAAAAAACTGTTTAGGATATTATTAGAAATTAGTTTGTATAAATCTCTAGTGGTATTATTTATTTTGTAGTTTAGTTGTTTCAGTATTCTGTAATTATCATTTATTTCTAACTTTAGAATTTTTGATTGTAATTGCTTAATTGTGGTGTTTAGTTTTTGATTATTTTTGTAATACTTGAGTTTAGGTATTGTTGACCAGATGTTGGAGATGTGTTTAGGTATGATGTTCGATTTAGCGCAATTTCTTAAAAATTTGTTTTATAGAGAGGTGTTGATAATACGGTACTTTGATTGAATCCAATCTTTTATTAAATGTTTGGCAGATCTTCCGAAATATATTTCTATGAAGGTGAAGAATGTGTTTGTTTGTATTGTACTGTTGTCACGCATCTTTTAGCCAGCGGAGAATCAAACTAAGTGAGAAATGAGGTGTGATCTCCGGCTCCTTTTGGTAACTCCAATAAATTAAGTCAATCAGAAGAGCAATATTAACCTTATTTCTCACTTAGTTTAAAATTCTCCGCTAAAACACACTTTATAACAGTTATATTATCTAGAAGTAACAAGTAATGTAACAGTTGTTATGTTGATAGTTTATATTGGATATGTAACTTGTTACTTTTATGTAATATTATAATTGTTACAAGTAAAAATATGTGGTTGTAATATAACTTAGTTACTTTATGTATGTGTTTGAAAATACAAATTACAAGTAAGAATAATTACATATAATTTTAAAAAAATAATGTACAATAGTGATTATTCGTTTTCTGTATATTTACATTGTTTCGGGTGGTAATTATCATAAAAACAAGTAAAGCATAATATTGACTTGCACTAGGCACACTGTATGAAACCTCTGTTGCCGCAAAAACATTTGTGTATTAATAATGACATAGTAAAGCATATCTCGTTCACATTTAAAAAAATCGTCTGGTTGCTGATCAGTTTCGAGGCAAACCATGCGTATTTTATCATAGCGTGGATTGCTGATGCACTTAAGTATAATATCAAGAAATGAATTTTTATTTCATCTTCACGAGAAGATACCCAGCAAAGACAGAATATAACTGCTATAAGGTAAAAGTACCTATAATGGAACAAATTTTGATAAAAGATTTACATTTTCATTAAAATTGAATTATTAAAAACAGTAATATTAGAAATTTTTATAGAAATGAAATGACCAGTGTTTTTTTAATCAGAAATGATTTTAAAAATTTTTGTTTAATATTAATAATATCATAAT
>NW_018024409.1:0-2396 GCF_002006095.1 Pseudomyrmex gracilis
CTCGTCTCTTATTTGAATAAACTTCCAGATTTGTGCCATCTGATGTAATATAGCATTGCTTTTTTTCACATTTTCTTCTTGTAATCCTATATGTAAGTATGTACAAAATCATCAAAATATAAATAGATTCCGTAGTTTCTGATTATACTAATAGTAACAGAGATATAACGCAACACGCACCAATGATGTAATTGAGTTTTTCGTCCATAGTAAGAAACTTGTAATGTGATTCTTGTTGATTCTTGACAGTAGGTTCAAGGTGGCCGGTTGTAACTTTTGTATTTGCGCGCTGCTTATCTGTATTGACTGTATTTAATTTTGTATTACGAGCTATACAATACAACATAAAATTGCAAAGTTTTTCGTATTGGGTGAAAAAGTTTTTGATAAGCAATGGCAATTTTTCTTTAGTNAATACTTGGACTCTCACAAAATATAATGAAAACCACAGCAAACATGACATGTATGGCTAAATGTATTTTATCTTTATTATATTTAAAAATAATAAACAGCGAAATTACCAGGAATGTTTTCAATCTCAANTAAAACACGCGATTCTTCTTGGGTAAACATTTCTGCTGAATCGGAAGATATTTGATTGTTGCCGCGGGATATTATTTTAGTAGATTTCTTTATAAAATCCTCATCTTTATCCTTCTTCCCTTTCCCATTTGGAAATCGAGCAAATTGGCTTATATTTTTTGGCAATTTTGATGACAATTTNAGGCTTTTAGGCATTGCTTTTTCCTCGATTTTTTTAATGGTATCATCTTGTTCACTTTCACTATCTGACGATAATATCTTTCGTTTTCTCTCATGTCTGCTTTTTTTTAATTTTTCGTCACTGTCAATATCCGACACCATCTGTGCATATTTTACCCTTTCTTTAGCTGTTGCTAAGTCATCTAAAATTTAAAATATTAAAAATATACTGTACAATTTTATTTTTAAAATTGACTTAACCTGTTTGCATATATATTTAGTTTGTGAAAACTAAATGAATTTTTGCGTTTTCTATACATATCTAGATCAATCTTTTTTCTTATATTTATAATCGAGTAAATTTGAAAAGCAACAGTTTACTCTGTTTCTTACTTTGTCATACTTGCGTCAAGTTTGTAATAAAATTTGAAATATTTTATTACAGGAAATATATGATAAAAAGTGAAGAGAATTTGAAATATTTTATTACAGGAAATATATGTATACCAAAGGCATAAGCGCAAAAAAGTAATGCAATTTAATGTACCCAGTAGGATGTGTAGGATGCCACATATATTATATACATTCTTCTTATAAAATTGATCCCAATGTTTTACAGCAATACAGCAATTTATTTTTATCAATACTTNGCTGACATACAAGTAATAAATATGTTTATACAAAATCTAATAATAAATGTCACTTACTGACGGCTTTTCCATACTCTGCCACTATAGGCAATTCTATCCAATTATTTCCAACTTCTTCATTGTTTTGAATGGCTTTCTCAATTTCATCATTTAAATAAGGTGGCCACTTACATATTTGATTTTTCTCATCGATCTATTTAGTCGGAACTGCTAATATTCCATCGTCAAATTCAATGACTTTATACATGATGAATATTTATATATAGGGCTTGCACTCCTGTATACACAAAATTTATTGCGGCTACACGCTGATATTTAAACGCTCTTGTCAAAAAGAAATAAGTGAATTTAAAAAAATAACCAAATAAGAACATCTTGTTACACAACATTTTTAATTCGATTTATTAAATGGACATAAATATATTTTAAAAGCAATTGCAAACAAATGCTGAAGAAAATTTAATTGAAAACAGTGAACCGCATCTGCAGTGCAGAAAGTTTTTTTTATTCATTAATAATAATATAACACAATACATTTTAGGCTAATATGACTCATATTTTGTGTATAAATACGTTATCTACGCGCAATTGAGAATGTAAACATGTAAAAGTAATCTACGTTAATGTTATTAAGTATGACGAGAACTTGTATGGAACCATTACAATTTTGTATTTGCCTGAAATGTACTACATATATTATTGTCTTAAATTATTCACTATTAGCTAATGCATATATATATATATATATATAGTTAGTAATCAAAGCGTTGTACGGAGAATTGGAAAAACGACAAATTCATTTAAATGATAAGATAGTTTCATTAATTTGAAAGTGATACCGGCACACGGCCATGATTGAATTTGTTTTGTCTTTTTAACCACTCGTATGCCGAACTCTGCTGATTCGGTAGGAAATGAATATACAGGGTGACCAATGGGAATGTGTTGAAAGTAAATAGTTATATATCCCCTTCTCGATTTCGGTAACTGTTTTACCGACTAGGGTCCGCTACCTAAGACTCGTCAATTTCATTTGAACCGTCG
>NW_018024409.1:3376-6951 GCF_002006095.1 Pseudomyrmex gracilis
TTTTTTTTTAAATGAGAATTTCAATTGTTAAATTAATATATTTCTCTTTCATATATATGGTAATAAAATTGACAAGTTTTCTTTACAAAATGGCGTTTAATTCATTTTATTCGGCCTATTTGTTACGAAGTAACAATAACTATTTACTTTCAACACATTCCCATTGGTCACCCTGTACATTATCAATATACATTAAATGCGTGCCAATAATGTACGGTATTTTATTATTTATCGCAAAATTAACCGTTTCGACCATTGTACCATTATTTAATAAACAGCAACAATTCTCTTTACTGTCGCAATTTATAGAATATGTACTTTTACGCATTATTTTATTATATTCCGTGTACTGTTTATTATTATCAATAGGACCATCATAGTGACGTTTTTCAAAAGTATACAGATTTTTTTTGGTACATTATTATTAAAAGATACCTCATATTCTGAAAGGCTTCGAGCGATTTGTTGGAGCGGTTTTTCAGATTTTCAAATTAATTTCGTTAATACGCCAATAANATTTTCAAAACAAAAGGCACTGAAGCTATCTAAATGCCCGTATTGCCTGACATCTGCTGCAAGATGCAGCAAATTGTGAATATTATGACTCACGTATTCCTGTTTATATAATAACTCAAAGTTGAGAACAAAATGTTTTAGAAGTTCTTCTGCGTATGTAACATTTGCAATGTTAGTACAAAGAATTGGACTGGCTAAAATTGTTATGGCAGCGTGTAATGTTAAGAAGTGATCGTACAACTCTTTCCGTAAAACTTTCTTTAAAATTATTAGCCCTGTATATAACACAAATTGACGAAACTCGGTAGCTTTCCATAATTTTATAAATTTTAAAGCTCTTGGTTTCCTACTAAAATCAGATGGCATGCTTCTTCTCAAATTAAACAAATTCTCTGATATTTTTGTCATATCGTTTGCTGATAATCGTACACTGAGTGGTCTAGACATCCATAAACATATCAATTTACGTACTGCTCCTAAGCACACCAAATCCATGTAATCGAGTACAACATTAGTTACTAAGCCCAAATGTGGAATGCGCACAAGATTAGTTTCTCCAGTTTGATAATCGAGACTAGGCATATTGTTGTAATAGTTCATCAGTTTGTAAGGTATGATTTTCAACTCCAGGAAAACAAACGGTATTCTTAACACGTTCGCCCTTTATTGTGCATTTCGTGCAACTGTCGAAACCACTGTGGTACTTAACTTTTAAAACATACGCTTTTGCCGGTGCATCACAAATCAAACCTTTGATTTTAATATTGTACAAGTCGTTGTTGTAAAGAATACCATTATTTACTAACAAAATTGCTTCATTTATANACATTTCTAAAAATATATTTGAATCGTTAGGTTTGCTTTCTCCATAATATATGCCAATCACATAAACTTCTTTAGAGACGCCATCGGAACACAATATTGGCCACATGCTTTTTTCTGAAGATTTGGCTATTGTTGCCCCGTCAATATTTATAAACAAATTAATGTTCTTGTCTTTTGTACGTGTTTGTACACGCTTTTTTATATTAGTTAAGACCACCTTTATTAGGCCATTGTGCCAATATTATCCTTTATCCATTGGATATAGTAGTGTATACCTAGGGGTCTTATGAAGACACCTATAATCTTTAGGAAAAGTTGTACTTAAATATTTTCTGAGAATTCGCAAAAGTGCATTCACGGAATTGACTGATGGTTTAAATTCTTTGACCCATTCAGTGAAAGCTGTTAAAAATGTACCAGTACTAACCGATTCTTCAATTTTGTTTACTTGACAGTCCAACAGTTTGACTTCATCTTCATGTAACAATTNTTTTGACGATTCGTCATCGCTTGAAAAAGATAGATATTCGTCACTGATGACTATACTAACAACTTCGTTATCTACGGATTNTTCTATTGCCGTCAAATATTGTGTGGAATCGCTATTGGAATNGGAATGCATGATATTATCACAAGGAATCATTACAGGCTCTTGTACGCTTGTACAATGTGGATCATTATCTTTAGTTTTAGAATGAATAAATAGTTNATCTTTAGAAAATAATGCTTTATTCATAATTTTATGCAAATCGATTGCAATTTGTTGTTGTATTAAACGGCGATTATGTCTATCTGAATATAAACGATCGGGTTTCCCGATTCGGTCCATATCCTATATGAAAAAGAATATCTATTTGTTAATAATTTATCGGAAAACAATTTTCCACTGCTGTTTATATACTTACAACTCATTTAAATGTGAGTAAAGACAAACAAAATTTTAGTAAGCTATCTTACACTAATAATCCCAGTAATCACGTTGTATTTGATAAAAAGCAATGTTTTTTTTTGAAAAAATAACGGTAAATTTTGACTAAAACACGGTTGTTATTAACAATTCCCCAAAGACANATTTTCTGAACTATAAATAATGCCAATAAAGAAGTATGAGTCAATTGTAATGTACAATTGCATATTTGATTCGCGATAATATTCTGCAGAATGCAAAAGACAGAATGACAGATATTATTTATAAGTTAAAAATATAAAATGATTAAAAACTTTTAATATTTATATATACTTTTGTATTAATACCGTCGTACATTAAAATCAAATCATTACTTTTTTGGCAATTGGCACTATTTTTAATTCAGAAAATAGATACATACCTTTTTGTTTTGTTATATCCAGGCAGCAAAATCAATGACACGCTGCTTCTATATAACAAAAATTTTACTACTGCGACAAGTATTACTTATTTGTAATGAGGTTAATAAAAACAGAAATATAAGAAAGACAAAAGAAATAGATACATACTTTTTGTTTTGTTGTATCTAGGCGGCAAAATCAATGACACGCTGCTTCTATATAACAAAAATTTTACTACTGCGACAAGTATTACTTATCTGTAATGAGGTTAATAAAAACAGAAATATAAGAGAAACAAAAGAAGTAGATACATACTTTTTGTTGTATCCAGGCGGCAAAATCAATGACACGCTGCTTCTAACCAAACTTTCACTACTGCAAAAATTATTACTTATTTGTAATGCGGAAATCGTAAACTGATACAGACAAAGAATTAAAAGTGCAGCACACCGGCAATGTTTTATCACGTAAATAGTTAATGTAAAACGAATAATGGCGGCAGAGTGCAAGCATATCACCAACGAGTGACCAATGATGGAAGAAATGAATGGGAGCGTTCAGACAACTCAACGGTTGAGAGATTATCACTTATGATAGGACTATTCTTCAAAATCTGCTGCGGTTCCAAAAGTATGATCCAATCAGAAGTGATTATCTCTCAACCGTTGTGCAACTGTTGAGTTGTCTGAACGCACNCAATGACAACGCGATAGAAATGAGTATAGAAGAGAAGAAGAGAGATAAAGACAGAGAGAGGAAGTTATTTTTGTCTGCATGTAATGGTCGCGAGTAGTACGTGGCCACGTATGGCGCGTCAAAACAAACCCCCTCCACCTGGCCCCCCCCACCACTTCTGGCGCCATTGCCCCACCACGGTGGATTTCCCCCTCCCTTGGTGGTGACTGGCCACGCCCACTGGAGGGGAT
>NW_018024410.1:0-1770 GCF_002006095.1 Pseudomyrmex gracilis
TCGCACCTCCTTCGCTCTGTCTCGCGAGTATTTTGCTTTGAGTGCATGCGAGTAGATTGAGAAATCGGCACGATTTAATCTTTTGGGCCTAGCGGTACGAAACCGGCGAAAGCTGCGTGGCCGAGTGAGCCAGTCGATCAAATTGCGATCCCCAATATAACAAGTAAGTCACGGCTTGTAAAAAAGGCGACTGCCCGCTATTTTATTACGGCTGAGTGCCGGCCTTGCACACCTGCTTGCATTCTCTAGCTTTTTGTCCTGCCTCTGACTTGGCGCCCCGCTAGTGCTATATTTTGGTGCCTGCGCTTGTTATCTCCCGGCTGGAATCCTCGAGGATCGCATCGCGTCCAGTACTCTTGCGGTATCGGTTCATTTCAGCAATTTGTCTCGTTAATTTGCGTGACACGGTTTGTTAAATCTTGTAAGTCGTTGTGGACTCCGTATTTTCTTTTGTTGTATTACTTTCGGATGCTACCGCCGTAGCTTATTTATCTCTACTTTTTGTATATCTCATATATTTCTTTCCTTTATTATCAATCCTGTTCACTTTGCTTTTATATTATTTTGTAAGCAATCTTTTCTTTCTACTATTTCCTATATTATTTCTGTTACATTATTTCTGTCCTTCTACACGCGTAATAAACTGTTAATTCATTATCAATTTGTGCCGATTAATTACGACTCTCTTTCCTTCATTTGAGCTTCCTATCGCGAGGTCAAGGGACAGCCAGTATTTCGAATTTCTGCCAAACCCCGCCCCTCTCCGTTCCCAAAAGAGCTAGTCGGCCCGTCGTGCCGAGTGACGCTGATTTTTGACGCGACTCCGCGTCTGGCGCCCAAACTGACACCCAAGTATTTGTCGACTCGACCAGACGGTGCTCGTTCCGGGCCATCTTTTCTGCCCTGCCAGTGATTCGACGTTGTCCTCTCGCGGACGCTCACCTAAGTCCCGGTAATTATTCTCCGTTTGCGGGGGAGCGGCGCGAGAATTACGTTACCACCGAGAAAAACGTTACAATATATATATATATGCATACACATATAGTTAATGAAATAATTTTTTTCCTTCATATAGGATGCTAGATTTGCATCACGTATATATGAAGGACCCCGTATACCCCCCTAACTAATTTTAAACTGTTGCGAAAAAAACTCTTCAGCCAGGAGTTGAACCTGGAATCTCCGGTTTTCCGGACCGTCGCCTTCCCTGTTAGGCTACCAAAGCACTTGGAACGTGTCTCGCAATACTTAGCACATCTATCGAATGTAAATCTGATAATAACGCCGTTTCCCACCAGCGTAAATCACAAATTAATATTAAAGAAGAATAAGATTCTTTGGGCTCGGAAGGCTTTAAACTAATGAATGAATTAATTTCGGGTTGTTTGAGCCGGTTTGCAGGATGTTGTGCAGAAACTGTGCTTTAATATATATACTACTGTGATCAAAAAGTAAGGTGAAATTGTCATTTAAAACTCCCTGGCATTTGGAAGGCAGATAATTTTTTTTTCCTAGGTTGGTAGGACTGTCTATAATATTTGCCAAGCGTCTGTTTGTCAAAGGGTTTAATTATCTCCGAGTTACACGTGTTTTTGGAAACAATCAAAAGTGAATTTTTCGATTTTTACAATGGGTGATTTTGTTGAGCAAAGAACTTGCATCAAATTTTGTTTGCGGAACGAATATTCTTGTGCAGACAAGTTGAAAATGTTGCGGAAGGCCTTTGGTAATCAAACTATGGCACAAAAAAACGTTTATAAGTGGTACAAC
>NW_018024410.1:3012-7015 GCF_002006095.1 Pseudomyrmex gracilis
ATTTAATGAAATAATTTTTTTCTTCCATATAAGATGCTGGATTTGCTTCACGTATATATGAAGGACCCCGTATACCCCCCTAACTAATTTTAAAATGTTGCGAAAAAAACTTCTCAGCCAGGAGTCGAACCTGAAATTTCCGGTTTTCGGCTCGTCGCCTTCTTTGTTAGGCTACCGAAGCACTTGGAGCTTGTCTCGCAATACTTAGCACATCTATCAAATGTAAATCTGAGAACAACACCGTCTCCCACCAGCGTAAATCTCAAATTAATAATAAAGAAGAATAAGATTCTTCGGGCTTGAAAGTTTTTAAACTAATGAATAAATTAAATTCGGGTTGTTTGAGCCGGTTTGCAGGATGTTGTGCAGAGAATGTGCTGTATTACATATATATATATATATAGACTTCCGAGCCCAAAGAATCTTATTCTTCTTTATTAATAATTTGAAATTTACGCTGGTTGGAGACGGCGTTATTATTTGATTTACATTTGATTGATGTGCTAAGTATTGCAAGACAAGTTCCAAGTGCCTCGGTAGCCTACCAAGGAAGGCGACGGCCCGGAAAACCGGAGATTCCAGGTTCGACTCTTGGCTGAGGAGTTGTTTTTGCAATATTTTAAAATTAGGTAGGCGGTTATACGGGGTCCTTCATATGTACGTGATGCAAATCCAGCATCCTATATGGAGAGAAAAAATTATTTCATTAAATATATGTGTATGCATATATATATATAATAACGCACATTCTTTGCACAACATCCTGCAAACCGGCTTAAACAACTCGAATTTAATTCATTCATTAGTTTAAAGATTTCCGAGCCCGAAGAATCTTATTCTTCTTTATTATTAATTTGAGATTTACGCTGATTGGAGACGGTGTTATTATCGGATTTACATTCGATAGATGTGCTAAGTATTGCGAGACAAGCTCCATGTGCTTTGGTAGCCTAACAAGGAAGGCGACGGCCCGGAAAGCCGGAGATTCCAAGTTCGACTCCTGGCTGAGGAGATTTTTTCGCAATATTTTAAAATTAGTTAGGGGGTATACGGGGTCCTTCATATATACGTGATGCAAATCCAGCATCCTATATGGAGGAAAAAAATTATTGCATTAAATATGTGTGTATGCATATATATATATATATATATATATATATATATATATTAAACCACATTCTCTGCACAACATCCTGCAAACCGGCTCAAACAACCCAAATTTAATTCATTCATTACTTTATTTACTCTATTACTTTTTTAAATTTATTTTTGTCTAAAGCAACTTTTTAACATTGTCAAGTTTAGATGAGTGTCAAGTAAAAGCTTCGCATCTACGGCAGTGAGAAGTAGAGACACCATGAGCGGAACGTGGGACTCGTAAGATACTTATGAAGCTTTACTGTTATGTCGTATGTGATATTTTAGTCTTCTAATGCTTCAAATAATAATAATAATTTACGATAAAATATAGAAAAAAAAGTTATTTTTAAATCGTTTATACTTTTGAGATTAAAGTATCTCAAGTTATCGCTTATCCAAAGCAAAATATTTTTAAAGTAATGAATGAATTAAATTCGGGTTGTGTGTGCCGTTTTGCAGGATTTTGTGCAGAGAATGTGCTTAAATATATATATATGCTTACACATATATTTAACGAAATAATTTTTTCCCGTATATAGGATGGTGGGTTTTCATCACGTATATATGAAGGACCCCGTATAACATCCTATATAGAGGAAAAAAATTATTTTAGTTAAATATATGTGTATGCATATATATATATATATTTAAGCACATTCTCTGCACAACATCCTGCAAAACGGCTCACACAACCCGAATTTAATTCATTCATTAGGTTAAAGACTTACGAGCCTCGAAGAATTTTATTCTTCTTCATTATTAATTCAAAATATTTTTGTTGGTTTTTCATTGTTAAAAAATTATAACGTGTTATATTTAAATAAACATTACATATGTTACGTCCTGAACTCCACGGGCTCTTTCATTTCGCAACAGAATATAATTATTAAGTCTAGCGATAATTCTAAGAAATAATCCTTGCAACGAGTTCCTGGAAAGGAAAGGAAGAAACAAGAGTCAGCCGGGATAAGATAGACAAGTCTGAACCGGCTGCCATATTATAAACGAAACCCCAATTGGGCGACACATGACAGACTGTCTCGCGCCGAACAACGCACTATACACAATTGAGCCTAGAGCACCTAGATTAATAAACAAACCTTATTGACCCTTGAGAGAAATTTTTAACGGACAATAGCACTTTGTAGAAGCGCGGACACTCGCGATTCCCGACAACCGTCACAGCTCTCGTAACTCTAGAAAGGAAGTCGTAAATCAGGAAGCTAGTGTCGCGATTTGCAGACATAAACAAGATAGGGCACGTACCGATAAGCGAGATCTAAACAAACAATGATCCCATCGATCCGGAGAATTGAACGAAAGAGGAAAAGGTCTTTGCCCCGGCGGTCAACGAACGAGGAGGCGAAATTTCGGGAAAAAACGATAAAGAAGGGGAGATCAACCCCCAGGTATAAAAGCCCTGGATGCTCGATCAAGCATTCATTATTATTCGAGCAGCCATTATTATTTGTTCATTCTTGCATTACTATTCATTCTGTCATTCTGGTATTAATTAAGTACGCAATCCAATCTTCAAAGAGTAGCTTCTCGCGATAGAGTCAGTGATTAACAATCAATCGGTCGGTCAATTTGAATCAAAGAAATTTTGCAACTTCTCATTCGTCGAACCTGCTGAGGGTCCCGCCAACTCCCCTTGCGATTATCTGCGAGCAGCGTAAATCCAAGCAAAACAACTGCAATCAACCGCCGAGCAACTTTGCCAATTTCCAGCATCGCTATCACCAAAGTATATCACCGAGTTATATTGTAAGTCTCAATAATACAGACTCATACACCTTTTGCATTTCGATATGAGCAGTAGTCAAGATCATCAATTCTTACAACCAATTCTAATTCTCGATACACAACGTAATGTAATGATTTCGAGTACCGCAATAACAATCGTGAACATTTATCCAATCAATAATTTAATGATAAGTAATTTACTCTTAATTGATTATCTCGATGTGCTACTCATAGTCAAATGAACAGCGCCTATGTTAAAATAGAATCTTCCGAACAATAGACCCTTTCATTTTACGATCTTTTGTGGAGACGGATCCGACCGACGACCCGTAAGTAACTAGTGTCAGTGTATTTTGACAAGAAATGATTTCTCGTAAAAGCACTCCGGATTTAAGTTTTTCTATTAACTTCAATCCAGCTTAATAATCTCGATGTTACTACAACAAACCATTCCGCTTGTAACAATACGCGGAGGTTTCTTTAATAATAATTGATATAAAACACAAACCGTCGCACCTGAACTGTACGTGTCTATCTAAAGCAAATTCATGCGGAGTTTACTTATGTTTTCCTTATTATTATTATTGTTTTAACAATCTATTTGAATAAACGATTATGTTAATATTTTCATACCAAAATTTGGCTTTAATTAATTTAAATTAATGAATAGTAAAGGCTCGTGAAATTGTCAAACTAAGAATGAAACAAGGCCGATACGAGCCATTCCCAGGATGTTGTGCAGGAATTTAATTAATTTAACTCTTACGGACCTCGTCTAACTAACAAACTACTACTAGTAAACCACCCTCAATTAACAACCCGTTCATTCCTCGTTAAATCGCGTGGTTCCGTCCTTGGTAATTGAGACTTGCGTCTTAAACCTAAAAAGGAATCGACGAGTGAGAATACGTTAGACAGAGAACATCGGGTAACCTTGTTGGCCTGTCTGCGTTGCCGAACTGTCTCACTCGACCCGCGCATTCCTGACTTCCTTCTTTGTGTCAGTTTCTTGTAGTGTCCGACCGAAACTAGTTTTTACAACCGAAACCGAAACCGAAACCGAATTTCGGTTTCTGTCTCAGTTTCGGCCGAAACCGAAACCAAAACCGAAACTTCC
>NW_018024411.1:0-1240 GCF_002006095.1 Pseudomyrmex gracilis
GGGAACAAAATAAACGTTCTATGTAGTTGCTGCGAGGCGGCCAGACCACGTGCGCACCGAGCGCTCCGCGAGCCCCGAGCTCCCGCCTCGGAGCTACTACAAGGTGGGAACCCATTCGGGGGGACAGCATTGGTAAAATCATATAACATTTGTTATGTAACCTATTACATATCACTTATATTGCTGGTATAATATTATTGCCATCTAATAACAAAATAATTTAATAGCTACATAACATAATTATAATAAAATTGAAAGTTTGAAATTAAGTTATATAACATTGATGTTACTCAAGAATAACAGCTGTTATATTACATGTTACTTCTATGTTATATAGCACTTATATTCTGTGTTTGCTGGGAACGCGCTCGTCTAAACGTTCTAAATATTCGTACAGATTCAATCGCGCTTGTGCCGTCGTGTACGCTGTTATTATCACATTGGTAATCGGAGAAGGTATGAATTCGTCTCGCATTCGCCACGAAACATATAGTACCTCATCATTCACAGGTAACATGTAGGTTACCTCGTGCTCGGGGCTTGATAATAGCGATACGAGACGTTCTTGCGACTTTACCACCTCGGTACTTGGTAGGTTAGATTTGATCGTTGTCCGAATTTTCCCCAAAACGAATTGAGACACAGCTTTTACACCAGCCACTGCAGCGTTTGGCGGGATTGCGTATCCGCGAGGCAATATCCGCCGCGAGGAAACTGACGCCGATCACTTCCTCACTTAAAAAGATCTTATGAAAAACTCGCATACATGTGGAAGCAATGGTCGTGCGTTCTTCGAATGGACATATGTTTCCGCGCTCGAGAAATATCTTGCANAAGGCCATGCACGCTCGCCGCAACATATCGACGTCGTTACGACAATAACGCACTATCTCGCGTTGAAAGTCAAAGACTGCGTTTTTGTGCGTCTGTTCCGCGTGCCACGACAAAACACGCTCGCGTTCTTTGCTAGACATACTATCCGGCGACTAATATTCAACGGTTGGTAACGGTCCGACGTAGGAGTGATTTGCTAGAGTGTTAAATAAATGCGGAAAATATCCCTTTTCCAGCCGACCCCGCAAACCAAAAGTCTTCGGCAAAGGTGTCAAACACATCGGCATATAGTTGATGTTGTCAATAAATTTCGTAGGGCGGGTTCCGTTTGACCACAGTACGATTCGACACCGCTCGATTCGACACAGATTTATTCGACACCAAATTATTCGACACCGTACGATTC
>NW_018024411.1:1895-3749 GCF_002006095.1 Pseudomyrmex gracilis
GAATCGTACGGTGTCGAATAATTTGGTGTCGAATAAATCTGTGTCGAATCGAGCGGTGTCGAATCGTACTGTGGTCAATAGAGTGTCACCCAATTTCGTACGCCCGGCCATTAATACGATAATCTTTGTCCCGGTTAATATTACTCGTGGATCTAAATCAGCACGTTTTTCCGTGTAGCAAAGGATGAACTGCACGTCGACCGCTTTGGCGTTGTGCGCAATGCAGATAATCTGCTTGAAACATTTTGTCGTTCTTGTCACGAAATTGACAAATTGCTTCACCGGATCTTCGCGGAACACGAATTTGCGCACCACCGGCAACATACCGTCATGTCGTTCTCATTTGCGCACATGACGCAAAATTGTTGTGCAACGCAAAGAGTGAGCACATGAATTTTTACAGACGCTGTACCTTCGAGCGTCTTGTCCTGTCGGGTCTTGAAACCGTAGACCATAAATGCGACGCGCACGTTTTTCTATTTGCCGGTGAAATCTTCGCGTGCGAGAGGTCGAATATAACAAAGATGGTTCATATCTTGACGCTAACTCACAAAACACGACGTCGCATTCGTATCCCGCACCCGCTGTTCTGTACAAACGCCCGCAATCGTCACAAAATTGCAAGGCGCTTCACACGCTTGCCCGGCCATTTCCGTACGATTTTCCGGCTCCGTGATGCTCAAGATACTTACGTCCGTAAAACATTGTTTTGCATTGCTTGCATCAAAGTAATTATACCTCTTCCGATTCGCACAACGGCACACCACAACAACGCGGACAACGCTACCAATGTAACGCTTGCCGGTGTTGGTGATGTCGTCATAGTCATTACTCTTGCTGCGCTTGTTGGTGCCGCCCTGCTCGCTATTACTTTCCTGCGCAACAACACTTACAGCTCCGCCGCCGTATTGTACTGTAAATAAAAATAGCTTAATACAAAAATTCTCAATATATTAACAAACGATTATCAAACGGCGTTTACACGGTAAACGATTCAATTATTAAAACAGTAAACAAACGCTTGCTTAAATCCATGTATAACGTGTTATATACTACTGTGTCCAAAAAGTAAGGTGACATTGCATTTTAAATCTCCCGCGCGCACGGATTTGGAGGAATAAAATTTTTTTTAGGTTGGTAGGACTGTCTTTGACATCCAAGAAAAGTAACACGTCAAAATATCCATTAGTGTTTGAGATACGCATTGTTTTGTGAGCTGCTAAAAGTGAATTTCTCGTTTTTTGCCATGTCTACATTTGTTGAGCAAAGAATTTGCATTAAATTTTGTTTGCGGAATCAAATTTCTGCTGCAGAATCGTTGCGGATGCTGCAGAATGCCTTTGGCGATACGGTTATGTCAAAAAAAAATGTTTACAAGTGGTACAAAGACTTCCATGAAGGTCGAGAACGTGTTGAAGACGAGGAGCGTTCTGGGCGACCATCAACCGCAACCGACGAAGCTTACGTCCAAAAAATTAAAGATTTGGTGTTGGAAAACCGTTGTTTAACCATTAGAGACCTTTCTGATGAGATTGGCATATCAAAAGGCTCGGTCAATTCCATGTTGAAGGATGTGTTGGCTCTCAAACGCGTTAAATCTCGACTGGTACCAAAATCATTGAATTTTTTGGAAAAAAGGCGCCGCGTTGAAGTGTGTGAAGCAATGCTTTCCGACTACATTGACAAGACAAAATGCATTATCACTGGAGATGAGAATTGGATCTACGCTTACGATCCCGAAACAACCGACCAATCGAGTAAATATCGTGCCAAAGGTGAGCCGAGACCGAAAAAACCACGCCAAAGTCGCTCAAAAATCAAGGTTATGCTGACTGTTTTTTTCGATTATCGTGG
>NW_018024411.1:4034-7101 GCF_002006095.1 Pseudomyrmex gracilis
TACAACTGTTTCGAAGATTGGAAAATCCGTTGGAATAAGTGTATTATATCAGGGGGGGATTACTTTGAAGGGGACGAAATTGATTTGCAAGAATAAATAAAGAATTTTCGAAATAAATGCAATGTCACCTTACTTTTTGGACACAGTAGTATAGAGTATTGTAACTATTATATTGGTATAAAAATAAAAATTTAAGCCAAATTTAATTAAAAATATACTAAGAGAAGCATGATTTTTCTTATCACGTAAAATTCTAGCAAATAACATAAGAAACACGCATTTGAACATGCACAATATTATTGAAACTTAGGTATGCTCGATATTAATTAAAAAGAAAATTTATTTTTATGTGATATTTCTTAGCGTAATTTTAAGTTTACACAGGGAAATTAAATAAGTAAGACAAGGAGTATATATGTATTAAACGCATATTTATTCAATCAAATGTAAATACAGCGTCTATTTCATTTATATCGCTAATTGGTTCTTTTATTCTTATTATATTATATAAGTATATATACAATAGAGTATTTTACATAATTCTACATAATAATTTCTATACGGAATAATATCTATATAATGTCACGTCCTGACATTTTTTCCCGCCCACTCGTCCGCAACAACGTTAAACTACAACAACATTGTTTTAGTACTAAGTCAATGTATTGTTAAATAACTCTAGGGTATTCTTAGTGACTTTCTTTTTAAGTGTAAGTATGCTATAATTGGTATTTGTTACATTCTTGACGCTTTTTCCTCGACAAGATTTCTGATGGGCCACGTCTCTGGTAACTCGCGTTCTGATTGGTCAAAAATATTGTTAGTCAATTTGATGGCTTAGACCGCCAGCATTAACCTCGAGTGGTTCTCGTTTCAAAATTTGCTTCTTAAGATAGCAAAATACCAACAAACAATTTTGATTGGTCAAACAGAAAACTAGGAAAAAAGACCAGAAGTCACGCCGTACCTATTAGTCCAGACTTATGCAGGAGACCTATGTTTAAAGAACCGCCCAAAACTCGATTTTTTGAATAAATACCTTTTGATTGGTCCAGAAGTTCTCTAGAAGGATCTGATTGGCTCAAATGGGTTTTGTTAAGCAAAGGCTGTCATAAACGCTGTGAAAGCTAAATAATGAACCTGGAGCACCGCCGCTCATCACCAGTACCACCATTTTGTTTAGACAAAATGGCTGCCGAAGTCGGTAAATTACCATCGTCGACAAATTGGTGTTTTGCACATATTGTCGGTAACCAAGAGTCATCATCGTAAAGAGTAAGATTTAGTCGGTAAGATACCATCTTTAGAACCACCTAGCATCACCGTAATTGTAAAATTAGTAAGTTAGTAATTCAACGAGATAGAATAAAACCGTTTGCACCATGAAAATCAGCATCTTAAACTGCAAAATACCAGTCAGGTTAGAAGTTCCAAAAATTATTGTTTAACAATCCGTTGTTTACATAATAAAAATTATTACCTTTTAAGTTTGCAGTATTTTGCAACTACGTGTTAGAAGCACGAATAAAAAAACCATTTGTTCCTAACTTTTACGGTTTTTGAGATATTCTAATTGTTTACTTTCACTATCTTTCATAATTAGTAAAAACTTAAAATGAAGGTACCTACGTAAACAGTTTCCGAATATCTCTTTTAGTTCACGAGATACACGCAATTGTTGAAAACCACTATTTCCTAAGTGCAGTAGAATGTTAACATACGTACTGTACTTATATTTGTTACTTTTAATTCTTTTGGATTCTAAGCGATTTCGGACACTTTTCAAATACACTTTTCAAATACACGGTTTAGCATGAATATTATATCTGTATATATATATGCCTAATATAGGAAGTTCCATATATATAAGTTCAGCACCTCTCGTGTGCGATCCAGTAATAAAGGAGTCATTGTACGTATAGCGTTAGCACTAAGTATACCAAGCAGAAAATATTCTCACGACATTCAGGCACTTTTCAGGGTCACGCCGGCACCGTTCTAATACTGACAAAAAAAAAGCCGAAATCTTTGTATTCTGCCGAGGTGAGAAGTCCAAAGTTATCGCGCTCTTTAGAGTTAAGCCGAAGCAAAGCGCCGCAACGTCGCCACCTAGTTATCTTATCTCATAAAAAAAAATATAAGTCCCGCCGAGGCGAGAAAAATAAGTTTATCATATCAGAGTGCAAAATTCCTGAAGCATGAGCCAGTGTTGCTAGATCGGGCCGGCCAGCATCAAGAGCACCGAGATGGTAGGGGCACGCACACAGCGAGAACCGCCGTCTGTGTGCGTGACGTCACACTCGGCTGTTTGGCTCGTGGAAGAGCGCAGACATACTATGTGTTCTGTCTCGCTTCCACCAAGCCCGCTACGCGAGCAAAACACTGAAGCTAGAAAACAATGTTTCGTTGCGCGCTTGTAGCGTGTGACAATATGACAACGCAAAATGCTTTTCCATGACTTATAATCTTGGAAAAAGTAGATAATATTATTAATACAGATGAGTTAAACATCTTAAGATGTATTTATTATTACAGTTTTATTAATTCTTATTAAAAAATAACTGCAATACTTTTAAAGTTTTTCGATTATTTGTAGATTATTAAAAAACATTAAATATATATATGTATAAACTATATTGTTAGTATTAATAATTTTTCTATATTTTTAATTTGTAAATCACGAAAAGAATCTATATGTTACAGATGCATAATTCTAAAGTATTTAATTCATGTCATATGAATATAATGTATTAATTAATTGAATTTTGTATAATATGAATTAAATATTTTGAGATTATATGTCTGAAAAATCTAGATTCTTGTCATAATTTACACAACAAAAATATATATATATATATATAAAGAGAACACTAATAACTTTCAATATTCAAAACACTTTTGAATTCGTTTAGTTGACTTATCAAGAGACGCGGTAGCGTCTCGACGCCAAGTACATAAAAGTATCCGCTAAATGAGTGTCACTGTCTGAATGAGTGTCACTGTCAAGACGCTGCCGTGTATATCTTATCTCGAGTTTTTACTCGGAGAATCTTTGACATAAAATATT
>NW_018024412.1:0-1438 GCF_002006095.1 Pseudomyrmex gracilis
AGGTATGTTAGACCTAACAGGTGCAAAATTTTGACAATGTGTAATTTCGATCAAGCTCGACGAGTTTACGTTAGGAAATCGTATTTCCGGTCTTACTTTAACAAAATCACGAAATTTGTCAATTTTGTCAAAGTTAGGTCTAACCTGCCCACTTTTTTCAACAAAATGTAATTTCGACTAAACACGACGAGTTTACATTAGATAATTGCATTTCCGTTGTTACTTTGTCAAAATCACAAATTTCGAAGTTTTTGTCAGGGTTAGGTGTTTTGGTCTAACCGAAACACTTTTTTCAAAAATGCGTAATTTTGGTCAAACACGACGAGTTTACGTTGGAAAACCATTTTCCCGGTCTTACTTCGTCAAAATCACAAAATTCATAACTTTTGTCAAAGTGAGGTCTTTCGACCTAACCCGAACACTGTTTTCAAAAATACGCAATTTTGATCAAACACGATGGGTTTACGTTAGAAAACCACCTTTCCGGTCCCATTTCATTAAAATCACAAAGTTTACAACTTTTTTCAAAAATGCGTAATTTTGATCAAACACGACGAGTTCATGTTAGAAAATCACTTTCCCGTTCCTATTTTGTCAAAAACACAAAATTTACAATTTTTGTCAAAGTTAGGTCTTTTGACCTAACCGAACACTTTTTCCAAAAATACGCAATTTTGATCAAACACGATGAGTTCATGTTAGAGAATCATCTTTCCGGTCTTATTCTGTCAAAATTGTAAAGTTTGTAAATTTTGTCAAAGTTAGGCCTAACCGGCGCAATTTTTCAACAAAGTGTAATTTCGACTAAACACGACGAGTTTACGTTAGTAAATCGTGTTTTCGGTCTTATTTGTCGAAATCGCTAAGTTAGAAATTTTTATCACAACTCGAGGTTAGGACCTAACTTTCGAACTTTTGCTTAAACTAGTCGTACCATCCGACCTACCGTACACCGGAGTGGTTTCGCTGACAATTACTATTTTTATTATTTTTCATCTCGGGCTAAACCGTTTCCTAGCACTACAGTGCGTCGGTTGATTTGCCCGGCCGTGGTGAATATTACATTCACACTTCCTTAGCGCATCATTTATCCTCCCATACTCCCTCTTACGTGGAGCTCATGTCTTGTCTCGGTTAAAATTTGTCAATTCCGTGTTTATTAACAATTGTCTTATTCGGGTTAACAGAACTAACCATTTCAACTTTGAGTAGAAATCCACCAATCGTTTTCTTGATGTTAGTCTAGCTTTTTAGTTATTCTTAACCGACAACTCCGGTTGACCATGAGTTTTTACTAATTTTTTCTTTTTGTTTCAGGTGATCATCGCTGGACTCTCAGGCTGACCCGATTCCGTCTGGACTCCGTGGCAAACTCAACACCCGTAAGTACAATGCTAGACTTTTTGTTTAACAATCAAACTATTACAGAAACCGATTT
>NW_018024412.1:1743-6508 GCF_002006095.1 Pseudomyrmex gracilis
CGTCGCCTTCTACTCCGTACTGGAGCCCGACTCCGTTCCTTGACCGTCTGTCACCTGACGACGCATCCAGACACCCTCCACGGCTGAACCAATTACCGCGGCGTCAAAGAGGGCGTCAGTCGACGTCCCCGGTTGCTCCAACACTTGTTCCACCGAACCCGCTTCCGCCTGGCCAACGGCAGGGATGGCCCCAGCTGGCGACGGTGACAAGGTTAGGTTAGGTTAGGTTAGGGTTAGGTTAGGTTTTTAAGGGGGGTGCAGAGGGGGCCCAGCTCCCCCTGCCTACACGCTTGAAACACGAACAAAATGTACGTGGAACCAAAAAATAAGAATTCATTCATGAAACTTCTTCCTCTCATAACTTCTAAACAAACAACAATCGCGGCCTAAAACCTTCATATTATTACTCGGGACAATGACCTTGACAACATATGTAAAAATTATTGAAATCGGAGGTGGCTCCTCTATTCTGCATAATTACCTTTACCTCGTCACAGAACGTACGATAAAACAACAACGGAGCACCAACAGCATTACCAGTTACGCTTCAAGACGGATTTTCAATAAACATTTGTACTCTTTTAATAAAGAATTCTACCTTTCTATCCGAACATTCCCGAACCTTCTTCCCTCTTTTTACACAAACTCCTAAAAAATCAAATACACATTTAAAAAATAAAACATTTATAAAAATTTATAGAGTCATAAATCATGTCACACTTCTATCCCCTCTAGTGGGCGTGGCCAAACTGAAAGGAAAGGGGAAACCACTCTGGAGGGGCAATGGCGTCAGTTGGGATGGGAGAGCCAGATGAGGGTTTGTTTTGACGCGCCATAATGGGCTAACTAACTCACTTAATACACTTAATAATATGAGTTTTAATGTGTTGACTATTGCACATGTTTCATCACATCACAGATTTTTTAGAGTGAAGAGGTTACGTTACGCGCGCAGACTACTGGATCGAACACAATCGAGATGTTACAACAGACCCTGAGAGCGCTGTTACAATTGACTCCCACTGATCATCTTTTGTAAATACATATATTGAATGGAACTTGCATCATAATTTATATTAAAAAGCGCTGAATATTACTTATAACAAATCAAACTATTAGAAAAAATGTTTTATTATTATGTGCACAATATAAAATGTTATTAATAATTTTCTACAGAGTGGAAAAAACGTTTTTATACTAAGAAAATTAAATAACTTTATTATAATAATTTTAAGTTAACATACAAATTCAGAATTTTTGTTAACGTAAGAACTCATAAATAGGAAAACATAATTAAAAACAAAAAAAGAATTTTTTCAACTCTATAATATTTTTTTATTGATTGTTACAATTGCCCCATGTTACAATTGACCTTTTTCACCCTTACTTATGTTATTTCTTATGAGAGAATACATTAAATTTCTCCATTTATTGTAGTAATCACCTTAGGATTTCTCAAAATTGTCACGTGATTTCCTTCGACGTACTGTATCGTTACATCAGATGTTACCTAGAAAACATTATATGCATCATTGTATGTATCACATCTACAAATTCTGATAATACTGACAAGTCTGATGCAATATATATCAGAAATTATAATAACTTTTGTGACATACCTTATGTAAACCGTAATCTTCGTCGGCTTCAAGCACAGAAGAATGTGTAGGTTTCAGCAAAGTTATAGGCAATTTGATACGTGGTATAGCAGAAGTATCATATTTCTGAAGAATAAGTACATGTTTATACACTGTTGTATACAGTGTCCTCAAATTTGCAAGCGAGAGCATTGAGTTATGAGCTAAAAAGTGTTTTGCAAAAATATCAAATCTCTCGTCGTTATTTTTACACTTTTGCAATTCCATCAAGAAGTCCTGCGCGACAGTATAAAAAATCAAATCATTATATTAAATATGTAAAATACATTATATCAATGTATTATATTAAAAAATACCTTTTTACTTATTTCGATGTTATAACTTTTCAGAATACCAATCAAAATAGAAACTTGCATTTCTGCATCATTACTTTCTGCAGATTCTACATACGATTTTATATAATGCTTGCTTAGTAACACTAAGTGATCAGGTGCACCATCAATAAGAACTATTCGACCGTTAAAACCTAAAATTTCCAATCGTGTTGCAAGTTCTATTGCGAGAATAGCTCCGAAGGAATATCCAACCATGACAAAATCTTTTTTGTCTTGTAATTTTTTTACTATAACCTGCCATACATTCAAAAAGTATTTCTCAAAATTTATAGATTCTTGCAAAATATATAGAGTGTCCGTAAAGTTTTGACACAGCCAAAGTATGGAGATAGATTGAGTCAAACTGAATAAGGAAAGTTATTCGCCATATTGCAAAATGCGCAATAATTAATAAAATACAAAGTAATAACTGTGTGCCAATGAGCGCGTGAGAAGCGATAGTTCTGACTTTGTAGGCGTGTGTGATTGTCCGCTGATCGCGAAGAGCAGTGGCTTCTTATCCCTCGAGCGCTGCTCGCTCTTTTGCGTACCGCTGAATATCGGCTGATCGCGAAATCAGCCGAGTCACACATCGCGCTCGTTTGTTTACTCCGCCTCTCGTTGCTTTGACAGTCACACACCTACGCCTACAGAGTCAGGACTATCGCTTCTCACGCGCTCATTGGCACACATTTATTACTTTGTATCTCATTAACTATTGCGAATTTTGCAAAGTGGCAAATAACTTTTCTATTCAGTTTGACTCAATCTATCTCCATACTTCGGCTGTGTAAAAAATTTTACGAACACTCTGTATGTACCCAGGTAACCAAATCTGTCAAAACAGATTTTGCCAAATGCTTGTTACAAATTTTTTTAACAGAAAGACATCAAATATGATGCAGAGTTTGTTTTATCTGGCAATGTTGCAAAATTGCTAGCAAAAATATATCCAAGCTTGTTAACAAAACATAACAGCAAATTGCTGGCAAAAACCGAGCAAAGCTTGCACATAATTTGAGACCAAATTGACGCCAAATATGAAGCAAGATTTGCGCAACACAACTTGATAGCAAAATAACAGCAAAAACCGAGCAAGACTTGCAGTTTAGTTAAACTATATGGTATTTAAAAGGCTATTTAATTATATCTTGACTTATTTCTAAATTGTATATACACACTATCTATAATCCATAATATATATAAAATTACTTTTACATTTGAGTATTTAACCTATTGTTTCCAATAATTAAATATTAAGATGACATAATGAAATACTTTTTTAGCAAACTAACTATTAGAAAATTTATACGAGCAATGCTAGATGTACGCGCATTTTATGTATGTATAAATTTGTAAAGAATTATTGACATATATCTTAAATTTATTTCTACAAATTATATATATATATATATATATATATATATATATATAGAAAAGACAAATAACTTCAAAGATTTTAAAATTCAAGATGAGAAGCAGTTGAAGCAAGACACGGATGTTGTTGTGCAAACTCGTGAAGATAATTTTTATTTCAAGATGTAATGTGTATGTATAATGTGATAACGTTTCGACTATCGGTTTAGGTCTTTATCAAAATTTTTAGTAATATGCTGTTATTAAAGTCGTCGTGTAACGAGATGGATACATGTTAACACGTGAGCTGTCAATTACTGATTGATCAATTATACATACATCACATTATACATACACATTACATCTTGAAATAAAAATCATCGTCACGAGTTTGCATAACAACATCCGTGTCTTGCTTCAACTGCCTCTCATCTTGAATTTTTATATGTATATATAAAATCTTGGTAAATATACAGAAAAGAAGATCCCCCTCCGATCGGCTTCTCGTTCACATATATTATTAAGATTACCTTTCTGAGTAACAATATGAAGGTTTTAGCCGTCGCTCATTGTTTATAAAAAAGTTCAGAACAAAAAAAGTTTCATGAATAAAAACTATCGTTTTTCGACACCGTGTACATTTCAGAAGGAAATGAGTAATGTTTATGTTGCCAACAATGTGTGTATATGTAGCATAGCTCGAAAGTTTCTGTTTTGTTTTGATTTCTTCGTTTGTAATCGCCTTTTCGCTCAAAGTGTAATTTTGATACTAGAATTGCTGTCTTTTTCGACATGAGTGCAATGTATCCACTACATTAAATGTGAGATATATTTATGTAAAAATATATGTGTTACACACAAACATATTTATGGGTTGAATTGCTATACGATTTATTTTCATTTCTTTATTGTAAGCATGTAGGCAGGGGGGGCTGCGCCCCCTGCAGGTGTTGAAGCTTCGCCCCTCTTCCCTAAAAAAAATAGAAAACGACTTCTGATTACAGCTTCATATCGATAATATGTACGTGATTTTTAACGACACTTAATCAGAAGTCGTTTTCTATTTTTTTTCGAGGGAAGAGCAGGAGGAAGGGCGAAAGCCTCTCCACCTGCGGGGGAGCGCAGCCCCCCCTGCCTACATGCTTTCAACACATTAAAAAATGTACATGTTGTCGGGAAAAAAGATTTATTTATGAAACTTTTTTTGGTTAAAACTTTTTTATAAACAATGAGCGACGGCTAAAACTTTTAGAAACGTACTCAGGAAAGTCATAAATTACCTTTTTAAAAAAAGGTAAAAAAGTGCGCCAAGTACACGCACAACACGTAATACTTTAAATTAAAATTCTAAATTCAAACTAGTATTTATTAAAAAATGTATTTTATTTTTAATGTAAAACATTTTATTTCTACAAAACCTACGTTACAAAAGAAGTG
>NW_018024413.1:0-1444 GCF_002006095.1 Pseudomyrmex gracilis
ATAAATAATGTTACATAACAACAATGTTGAGTTCAGATAACATTTGTTATGTAACATATTTCATATCAATTATATTGCTGTTACAATATCATTGCCAGATAATAACAAAACAATATAATAGATATGTAACACAATTACATTACAATTATAAAACAAAGTTATATAACATCGATGTTAATATAGTATAACAGCTGTTATATTACATTATTATACGTGTTACTTCTATGTTATATAGCAGTTATATTCTGTGTTTGCTGGGGATTCTTTAATTGTTTCATTCACGCTGGAGGAAGGTGGCGTTGTTTGAATATATATATATGAATATTGCGAGAAAAACTCCAAGTGTCTCGGTGGCCGAATAGGAAAGGCGACGGCACGGAAAGCCGGAGATTGCAGGTTCGACTCCTGGCCGAGGAGTTTTTTTCGCAATATAAATTTAATTTCAATTAGGGGGGTATTTGGGATTTCTCATATACGAGATGCAAGTATAGCATCCAATATGAATTTTAGAATTGTTATTTCAATTCGAATTTCACGTGTAAAAATTTACATGTGAACACGTATATATATGGATATATATACACATAATTTCCGCACAACACCTAGCGAACGGCTCCTATGACAGAATATATATATTTATTAGTTTAGATTCTTAATTTTATCCTCAAGTCTTTTCTTTAAGATAGTACACGTTTTGCCATCTAACGCCGAAATGCGCCATCTCCTCATGCAACCATCTCCTACAATTACCACATACAGTCGCTTCACTCCTCTTCTGACACTTCCTCATCTCATGAAATCCAGCACAGTGTCCGCAAAACACAGGAGCAGTACACTGCTTTGCAAGATGCCCAAAAGCCAGGCATCTATAGCACTGCAGGACCAGTAATACGCTCGAGAGATTTTTAAAGTACAAGGTGATAATAATATTGTCTTTATACAGGATGTCTCAGAAATAAGTTGCCAAACTTTGGTATTTTATTCGATTGTTTCTAAAGATGAAAAAAGGTATATAAATATAGGCCCGAAAACCTTCTTTTTTAATATATAAACACTTTTGTTTCAGATTCGTGATCAGCAACCCCAAAAACCCTCGTAAACTTAATTTGGTGCAAATCGGTTGACTAAAATTTTTGTCCGCTATCTTCGTTCGCCATCTTAACAATTTTAAAACAGCCAAAGTTATATCTGAACGTAAAATTTTCTGCTGTTTCATTTTCCGGTGTCAAAAAGAGAGGTATCTATTTTAAAAAAACCACTTCCGGTTGAAGTAACCCACTTTTGGTCAAAATCAAAAGTTGAAAGGTACGTCATTTTGGTTCCCCCTCAAAACCCTACAACTTTTATATGAAACTTTTTTCGATTCCTGGCCACACAAACGAGTTATTGGAGGTGATAGATTCAGATGACTCACCCTGTATATATATATATATATATATATATA
>NW_018024413.1:1634-6797 GCF_002006095.1 Pseudomyrmex gracilis
GAGGCAAACTTATATGTATGTAACTGTTAGTAATAAATAATTAATAATTAATAAATAATTTATATTCTGTTGCAGTAACTTTTTGGGAACGCTTTTATTTTGAGACAAAATTATTAATGTTATTTTTCGCACCTTTATAAGATATTAAATGTATTAATATATATTTTTTATAAGATATTAAATATATTAATATACACTTATTGTAATTTTATTTATTTCACGTACATATGTAATATTAAAAAAATATATACAGGATGTTCAAAAAGTCCCGGTACAGCAAAATATCTCGAAAACTAAGTGTCGAACAGAAAAACATTTCAGACAAAAATTGTAGGACTTTTCCCTATTACCACGTGACCTTGGATTTGACCTTGACCTTCAAGGTCATTTCAAGGTCAAGTCGTGTTTTTTAAATAGAACCCCATATTTTTGACGATGACAATGGAGCAGAAGGAGATGACTGCGTCTCGCCAATCTTTGTCCCCGGAGGCCAATGCGCGCATCAGTCCCCTCAAGGACAAGTCTGGCCCTACCTTACCGACCAAGACTCGGCGGTCTTTCTCCCACCGCGGACACTCTTCCACGGTGTGGTCCGTCGAGTCACTGGCCGCGCCGCATTGGTGGAACTGTGCCGTCGGGTCTTTTCTAATGCGACTCAGGTATTCCCCGATGTATCCGTGCCCGGTGAGCACCTGAGTCACCCTATAGGTGAGGTGGCCGACCCCGTTTTGTAACCATACCTCCAAATGGGGTCGGACCATTGCAACGACTTCTTGGACGGCCGCGCGCGGTTCCAGTCAAGGAGCAGCTGTCGTCGGGCCTGGCGCTCAGCGTCAGCGAGGGCCCCCCGCACGACGTTCAGTGCAGCGCTCTCTTGTAGCAATTCGACCCGGCGAAAATATCTCGCCGAGTACATCTTTGCCAGGAGGGCAAGAAAGAGAACTCCCGCCAACACACCCACCGTCTCTGTGGCCACGGTGCGGTAGCCGCGTATTGTGCGGAGGGCAACCACTCGCTGGGCGGCGCAAAGTGGAGCAAACTTGCTCCGCGCCCCCGCCCCCGCTGCGACCTCCGCCCAGAGTGGCGCTCCGTATAGCGCCACCGCGTGGACCATGTTGACATACAGACGGCGAGCCATCTGCCGCAGTCCCCCGAGGTTCGGCAATAGCCTGGATGGGCTATTTGCCACCCTGCAAACCCGGGGAGCTAGACGAGCAAAGTGCTCGCCGTAGCGCCATCCTGGGTCGAGGTGCAGACCAAGGTACTTGACCGTAGTACCCACCTCGACCCGGGCCTCACCTACCTGGAGGCTGGCGTCTCTGAGCCGTCCACGACAGGGGCCATGGAACCATATGGCCTCCGTCTTGTGGACAGCCACTTTGAATACCCGCGTCTCCTCCCAATCCGCCCCAGAGGCCACGACGAGAATGTCATCTGCGTAGCAGATAACATCCAGCCCCCGGGGCAGAGCGGCCTGGATTACCACGTTGTACCCGAGGTTCCACAGCAGGGGGCCTAAGACAGACTCCTGCGGAACCCCGCGGTACATATCCCTGCTGAGTGGTGATCCATACCGGCCTGTATACTCGATCTTCCTGCCGCGGAAGTAGTTACCGAGGATCCTACTGAGATAGGGTGGGGCTCCGTGACGGTCTAGGGCCCACCCTGTACTATCCCAGAGGAGGGAGATAAAGGCGTTGGAGATGTCCAAGAACACCGCCAACGCCTTCCCCCCCCTGCCCGACCAACGAATCCGTGAGGGATTTGAGTCGAAAGACAGCATCGACTGTCGATTGTCCCTCACGGAAACCAAACTGGCAGTCGGCCAGGTCGGGACCTACCCGCGACAGGAGCTCAATGAGGCGTGCGGCAATTACGCGTTCTAAGAGCTTGTCCGCCTCATCGAGCAAACAGATCGGCCGGTACGCGGACGGTGAGTCCGCGGGTCTGCCATCCTTGCGGAGGAGCATGAGGTTGGCCGCCTTCCAATCTGGGGGGAACCAGCCTGTCCTCAGGCAGTCTGTAAAAATCTGCCTGAGGCGCTCACCCAGGGGACCCTGCCCAAAGGCAAATCCCAAGACTTTTCCGGGCACGCCGTCGGGGCCTGGCGCGGTGTTTTTGCGCGCCATCCGACGGACGGCCCGGCGGAGCTTATCTTCAGAGACCCCCAGTTCGGCGGACCACGGAACAGGGTGGTCCGTCTCGGGCTCCCGGGAAGGCCACTCTTCCCTTCCCACGAAGAAGAGAGTTGACAGGACCCTCTCCAGGAGCTGAGGGTTTAGGCTCTCCGTAGCCGGGGGCGTCCACGGCCGGAGTTTCTTGGTGACCAGCCGATAAGGACGGCCCCACGGATCAAAATCCAACGTCTCAATGAGCTCCGTCTACGCTTGGAACTCTGTCTTGGTGATGGCGGCTCGGAGGGCCTTGCGCGCTGCGCGTAACCCCTCCTGCGCCATCACCGCTGCCCGCCCCGCCTCGTCGTCGCCAGGAAGACGACGGCGGGCGTGGGTGCATCGATGGTTGGCCTCGACGCACTCGCGCCGAAGCTGCGCTATCTCTTCCGACCATCAATACACCGACCTCTGACTCGGCGGGCCCCGGAAACGCGGTATCGCAGTGTCGCAAATGCTAACTAGCGTTTCCCGAAACCACCAAAGTTCTTCTCGGAGGTCCCGCGGCCCTGTCGGTGGTTCCGGCCAGGCCGCGATTTGGACAGCACCGGACAGGAGTTGTGAGTCCAGTTTCTTTATGACCCACCCCTTTCCTTCTTGCCTGACGACCCCGAAGGCGCGCAGGGAATTCTTTCCCTACCTTGCCTTAACCGGCTGGTTTCTTTCTCTACCTTGCCTTAACCGGCTGGGTTCCTTCTCTACCTTGTCTTAACCGACTAGGTTCCTTCTCTACTTTGCCTTAACCGGCTGGGTTTCTTCTCTATTTTGCCTTAACCGGCTGGGTTCCTTCTCTACCTTTTTTTTTTTTTTTTTTTTTATTTACGCAGGGGAAATGCATTTACGCACACTCTGACCCAGACTAGGTGTGGGCCAGGGTAGTGTGGGACTCACCCCACCAGAGCGCACCCTGATGGGAAATACCCACTAAAACCCCTGCGGTGTCCACCTTCAGCCCATATAGGGCTGCCCCGGTACCGATTTTCGCACAACCCAGAGGCAGCCCTGCAGGCATGGGGACTTACGCCCCCCTAACCTTTAGGTGGAGGAGTGAGGCTCCTCCACGATCGGAGGAGGGGGGACACAACCCCTCCTCCGCCATCTGCAGGCCGAGTGCAATGAGGGAGAAACCCCTCTCGGCCCCAAGTCAAACGCCGGAGCGGACTTGACCCCTTGATACTGACCTCCCTCTTGTCTCAAAGATCACGAGACAAGAGGAAGGTCCTCCCTCCACACTACGCCCAGTAACCGCTGAGGTGAGCCCAGAGCTCCAAACAACGGGGACCGGGCCTCCATCTAACACCGCCTGGACTCAAAAAGAGACCAGGCGCTACCCTCTATTATATCTGGTGCTTAACGCATCAGATATACGGAGGAGCGGCTCCCCGGATCCTTATGTCGGAGCCAGGGAGAACCGCATCCTCCTTACCCTCGTCAGGGTTTGTTAACAGGCACGGGAGCCCCCCGGCCGATGGCCGAGCACCGGGCGCCGCCCATTCGGTGGGAGGACTCCCGGCCCGACTCCTCACAGAGGGGACACCCCTCATCCTCTGTACAGCCGGCCGCTCTGTGCCCCGGCCGATCACAGCGATAGCAAAGATCACTGCGGTCGACCTCGCTGGGGCACACAGCCCTGCAGTGCCCAGGCTGGAAACACCTGTAACACTGCAAGGGGCGGGGGCGGAGTGCTCGCACCCTCACCATCACCCAGCCCACCGGCAATCTTTCTGCTTTAATCGCCTTGGCCGCTACCTCAGCTGGGCAGCGGACCAAGGCGACTCCACCCACGGGCTGGGAGCGACGCAGGGATACTACCCTAACGCCATTCCCGCCACCAAACTCTGTCGCAAAATCTCTGCGGAGGTTGTCCTCCGTGGTGAACTCGTCCAATCCCGAAACTAATATCTCCACGTTTCGGGACGGACGAGCCACACTGACTCCTTCAGGGAGAGCCTCTTTTAACTTGGTGGCGAGGAGGTCCGCCTTGGATTTGCGGTCCTCCCCTCCCACCTCCAACAACAAATGCCCCTCCAGGGTCTGACGGATTCTGGAGACGCCCGCCGACCTAGGGTCCACCTTATTCCTCGCGTCTCGAAGGACTTGGGCATACGACATGCCCTCCCCCTCGAGACGCAAGGTGACCGCCTCAGTACGCGGGAGTATCCCGCGAGGCGGCCGCTGGCTTGACGAGGGCGGGGTCAAAGGAGGAGAAGGCTCTCCTCGACCGGCACAAGCGGTCGTCCCCCCACCATTTGTAGGCGCCTTGGTTGTCCTTACCGCCTTCTCTTTTTTCTTCTTCTTCTTCCTCTTTCTCTTTTTCTTCTTCTTTTTCTCCTTTTCCTCCGCCTGTGCCCTAACAGGAACAGGCGGTGAAATAGGAGTCCTACTAACAGAGGGGGGCCGTCTCGGGAGCCCCCGCTCCAAAAGTTTTTGGAGCTCCCCCGAGACGGTGCACCGCACCACTCTCTCAATCTCCTCCAGCCACAAGGGAGGAATCTGACTCCCCCCCCCTGACTGGAGTGGAGCATGTAGCTCCTTCCGGCCTCGGCATGGAGACGTCAGCGATGGCACGCACCGAAGTCTCCATGCTCTCGTGAAGCGCGTGAAGCGACCGGGAAGCCTCATTATGGACCTCCTCAATCGCCGCACGCGCCTCCACAACACCCTTCTTAATTTCCTTCAGGTCAGCGAGGGTAGAAACACTAACCTCATCAACATCCTCACTGATTTGGAGGATGGCTTCCGTAATTTGTCGTTCAGAGGCAACCTGTCTCCGAGCGACCTTCTCTACTTTGTTGAGATTCGGGAAGATAAAGGACTTGGTGATGAATAATATTCTTTTATAAAAAACTGGCGTAGTTTATTACTACTAAGTTTACAAATTATTCTACAATTACGCACGCTTATACTGACACTTAGCTGTTGCTTTACTGCGGTAAACTCTCCGAATGGACTCGGAGCCACACAGTATTCAACAGCTACTCACGATCTGTCT
>NW_018024414.1:0-1425 GCF_002006095.1 Pseudomyrmex gracilis
CCTGCTCCGCAAAACGAGCTCAAAATTTTTAATTTGGTGGGATCGAAAGCTCATAAATAGCTCCTAATTCTGCAATAATTTTGAATCGATTCGGACTAGGTGGGGGGGCTAGGTCTTGAGGGGTGTATAAGTTTCTACTCAAAAAAAAAAAAACATCTTGAGAATGGCTCGTAAGGCCTTATACATATCTTGTTCCATCTTTCTTGTTTAATAAACCAAATGTATTTTCCTTAATATTATTTTTATGACATATAGTATCCGCATGTCTTGAAATGCTCGTGCTGCAAGAGAAATTTTTATTACATATATATAGTATATATATAGTATATGTATAGTATATATATAGTACAATGAAAACAACCATTATTTAACGGTACTTTTCTTATCCTTATAACATTTATGTTATTCTTATAACATTTATATCTATCATTGCAAAGCCAAGCCTTTAAAAAGCTTCGCTTATATTGCTTTTGCGACAAATCGGACATTTCAAGTATCAAGAAATAAAATCGAATATTCAAATAAAAAGAATGAAAAGAACGATAACAAAAGAAATATATAAAAACTTTTTGTACACTTACAATCGAGACAATATCGGTTTCTTCACCGACGATAAGACTAGAGTAAACATATAAAACTACGTTGACTAGTACGAATATAACAGAACAAAATTATACGTATATCACAGATATTAAATTAAAAGTGAAATACATATAAAAATATGCTATACTCTTCACTACGCAATAATCACGAAACGTGGACAACGTGTATATATGTACACTTTTGCGCACTATGTTCGTGGCAGCGAAACATACAGCGACATTCGATTGTTTCATGTGAGTCGCGTCCGCGTCTTATTATCGCTTCTCATTCGGTTGGCAAAACGAGAAGTAGACATCGGCGAGACAATGGAAAACAATTTCCGTAAGTAATAAATCACACTAATATTTATTAATGATTAAGGTCATACAACTATCATAAATACATAGAAGATCTAAGCGAGTTAATGTACAAGATTGTCTTGTTACGTAGTTACATTTAAACTAATACGTTAACAATAAAACGTGTTGAACATATATTCTTTTCTTTAGTGATAATAAGTGAAATGGAAAAAATAAGAAAAATAAAAAATAAATGTTTGCTTCATGAATATAAAATTATCTACAAACAGAAATAAAAAAGTCTTACTTAAAATAATAGCAAGTTGACTGCAGTACATTAATGAAAAAAGATGTTGATCATTATTTCAGTCAAAAAAAACATTGAGTGTAGAATAAAAAAAAGTATACCAGACTAAAAACACTGAAAATTAAAATGAATGAATAGTAAAG
This sequence comes from Pseudomyrmex gracilis, assembly GCF_002006095.1. Lineage (NCBI taxonomy): Eukaryota > Metazoa > Arthropoda > Insecta > Hymenoptera > Formicidae > Pseudomyrmex > Pseudomyrmex gracilis. Next base: position 1,332 of record NW_018024414.1, read on the forward strand.
GCTCGTGAAATTGTCAAACTAAGAATGAAACAAGGCCGATACGAGCCATTCCCAGGATGTTGTGCAGGAATAAACGTGCATGTATATATATATA
>NW_018024414.1:1445-6954 GCF_002006095.1 Pseudomyrmex gracilis
ATGTATGAAAATTCTCATGTAAATTATTTTTACATGTGATTTTTGAATTGAAATTTTCAATTCTTAAAATCATATAGGATGCTAGATTTGCATCTCATATATGAAAGATCCCAAATACCCCCCTAACCACTGAAAATTAAGTTTCTACTAATTCGAAATTCAACGACAAAGTTACTTTACAATCACAACAAAAGAAATACATACATAAAAAAGCACAAGAAATATATATACATAAGTAAAGAAATACTATTTACATAATGTTCCAATTATACATAAAACTAACAGGAAGAAGTACGGTTTTAATTGTTCAGTATCATAATGTTGATGAAAGTTGTTATTGAACATGGAGATCAGAAATAGATCTCTTAAAAGAAGAATTCTCAGTATCCAAAAGTTTTTCGCCTCGCTAATTATAGTCTTGTTCCAAGTAATTTTTTAATTCTATATTCAATAATTACTAATATATTGTCACTTTTTTTATTTGTTTTGATTCTTGTGCTCATGATTCTGAGTTCAATCTGTACTTCAATTTGTATTATTATTTTAATTAATTCAACATAAATACCATTACAATCAGCACATAATTTGATAAACATAAACATTCTTAGTCCGATCCTATTTTAGAAGGATCTTGTAATAAATCTTAACATAAATATAAATCCACCTAGAGATCTTACTAAATCTACATAAGTTGTTCAAATTCCTATATGCAACGATTAAATAAACATTCTTTTCTTTCATAAATCAATACATAAAGATCTGGTTTTGTTCTGGTTTTATAAGGTTAATACATTCTTATCTTATATCTACATTAAGTTGCTGCTCCATAAAAGTTTCATTTTTTAGAACATTTTCTATATATTATCTATATACAATATCTACATATAATATAAAATTACATATAGATTTATATAAACTTTTTATCCAGTTATATATTTAACATAAAATATGCAGTTAAATATTTTACATAAAAAGAGAATTGTGTAAAATGAAACTTTTATGCAGCAACAAGTTAATGCAGATATAAGCTTATAGATAATTTGTATATAATTTGTAGATAATTTTAATAGTTTATAGATAATTTTATATTCATGAAGCAAATATTTATTTTTTATTTTTCTTCTTTTTTCCATTTGACCTATTATCACTAAAGAAAAGAATATATGTTCAACACGTTTTATTATCATTAACGTATTAGTTTGAATATAACTACATAACAAAACATAAATCTTGTTAAGATTAGATAAGATCTAACTCGCCTTGTTACTGTATCTGTTGTTGAAAAAACTTCTTTATATTAACAGAACAAGAAACACAAGAAACATTGCAACAGTTGTTGCAAACTGTTGTGCAGCAGCAACAACAGCTGCTGCAACAACAACAGCAGCAACAACAACAGCAGCATCAGATACAGCAGAAGGTGCTGCATTTACAGCAGCAGCAACAACAGCTACAGCAGATAGAAGAGCAGCAGGAAAATACAACCAGTAAGTCATTTGTTTTAATTATTAATGTAATTAATAATGATGGAAAATATTTTGATAATACTCTTTCTAATAATTCTATTAATAATAAGTTTATGTATACTTCTAATAATTCTCTAATTCACCTAAAAAAAAACAAAGGAGCTGGCCAAAGTCGTGCTCGCTGGCTTTGCCAGCGAGGTATCTTCCGCCCTGGTAGATTTCGGCAAACGATCGCTGCGGAGAATAGCGGAAATCAGCGCGAAAGAAGAGGCCGCGGCGGAAGAGGCCGTGGCAGAGGCCACACCTATATTAAAAATATATATATTGATATATATATATCGAATAATTATAATTATATATAAAAACTATGTATATAATTATAATTATTCACTATATACATTTATAAAGAATAGATGTGTACAAAATTATTCTTTTTCCAGTTTTAAACATCACATTTATAAGTAATAAATGTGTGGTAGTATAGGGCTCCAGGTGAAGGTCCACATAAAAAAACCTAACGCGCTATTAGTGGCACCTCATGGGTAGTGTGGAAGACCACTTATAATACAAAAGTGTAATACAAAAGATATGACAATCTTTACTTTGCCGAACTGCCCGAATCGCGTAAATGAGTCACGGTCCTCGTAACGCGTGAACTTGGCGCGAGTCACTACCGTGCCTTTTGATTAATGTGACCTAGTTTACACCGATCGCTCAATACGCGTATTAAGTACTATATTCGTAATAAATCGGCTCAATACGCGTATTAAGTACTATATTCGTAGTAAATCGGCTTGGTCTCAGCGATGTAAACGATGCTGTATTAATGTGATACGATACGCTTTCTTCACGCGTATTGTATCAAAATGATACGCGTATTAAGCACGGTTATAATGGTGTAAACACCGATGAACTTATAATTCATGTACCAATCAAGATTCTCTTGAATGTAGAAATTGTGGTTTTGGTTCTAATTCATCTCTAAGTTGGTCGCATAATTCTAAAAAACTGACTCTAGACATGCGAAAACTTTCTATCCATTCTTTTAAAGTATAATGTGAATTTACAATTCTATTCCAAAAATCCAAACTCCTTTTATTTTGCCAAATTCTTCGATATCGTATACCTTTTACGATTAATTGCAAAGACACTAAATTATTAAGCTCTTCCCATCTCAGTAGCATCTTGTTTCTTTTTAAGAGACATAACCTTTCAAATTTTATCTTCATTGCACGTCGTCTACAGGAAAAGCATAGTCGTAATTGTTTTTTCGACAATCGTGAAGATTTTTTATAATGTTCAATAACATACAAAAACACTTTATAATGTTTTGCTCTATATGTCTTTTTTTCTCTATGTGTATTATTGTGTACTAAATTTGTACCTTATAGGTACTTTTCACAAATTTACTCCACTTGATGTAAACGCAGTCGAATTAAGCGTTTGGTGCGCATTATTTTGATTCGCGTACCAAAAAATTGTACGGTGTAAACTAGGCCAATTATAATTTATTAATATATGTAACAATTTAATAATACTACAGTACTACTTTAGGAAATTTTACTTTTACAATGTACAATTATTGCAAAAGTATTAATCATCCCTAACAGAAATTTATTACTGGTGTAGCTAAAATACTACACTTATTTTGAATAATTTAGCAGTGATTTTAATACTCAAAATTACTGATGAAGAGTGCTTTAATTACTATAAATAAGTATTATTTTGGCTACGCCAGTAATACATTTCTATAAGGAATTATAATATTAAAAAACCCGATATGATTCATTAGATACACATTTTTACTGAAGAATTTTCCACAATTGGATTGATCACGTAAGTGACAAATTACTCAATAAATATATTCACTAAGAACATTCAAATCTTTGCTTGTATCGGCCCTTCTTTCTATATTTTTATAAGTTTAATAGACATATGTATACACATATTTATACATGTAAATTAAACTTTATTTAATAATCTAAAAATTTTATATCGCAGTTTTATTCATTATTAATTTATATAAATACATAATACGTATTGAGATGTATTAATATTCTCAATAATATTATGTACTTTTTACAANTCTCGAAAAAGTGTTTTGAGACATTGTCATACGCAAGAACAGCGCGCAACGTCGGTAACGTGCCTCGCCTTGTAGCCGGCTTGGTAAGAAAGAGACGGAACATACCCAGTCAGAAATACCTTGTCGAATCGACGTCGATTGATTATGTGCTTGCGTCTTATGCAGAATGGCCTTTACGCGCAATGCAGTGGCCAATCAATGAGACGCAAACGCAGGTCGCAGATCTCGCGGAATTGACTATTCACGTTTGTCACATTAACCAATCGACTAACGTAATTGGTCAATACATTGAGATCTGCTACAGTTAGTACAACGCCCGTTGGCAGTACTTACTGCTAGAGAATACCGTCTCTCTTACTCCTAGCCCTTCGCGTCCACGAAACGATTCAATGACCGCGACTGTACGTGTATACATATATATGTATACACCTATAACAAGTTCACTTGTAAATTTTACAAGTGAGTTTTTTGAATTGAAAATTCAATTTTTAAATTCATACGGGATGCGGGATTTGCATCTCATATATTAAAGACCTCGAATACTCCTTTAACTAATTTTAAAATATTGCGAAAGAAACTCCTCGGCCAGGAGTCGAACCTGGAATCTCCGTCTTTTTCGCAATATTTTAAAATTAGTTAGAGGGGTATTCGGGGTCTTTCATATGTGAGATGCAAATCCCGCATCCCGTATGAATTTAAAAATTGAATTTTCAATTCAAAAAACTCACTTGTAAAATTTACAAGTAAACTTGTTATAGGTGTATACATATATATGTATACACGTACAAGTTTCTGTTTAACATCTTGTGAACAATCAATTATTCTTTTGTAATTTGTCTGTGATTGGTCAATTTTTTACGACTTACAGTTTACGACTGTATTGTAGAACAGGCCTAATGTACCGCATAATTTGGTCGAACTGCGCCTGCGCTTCACTCGCGGTTTTATCGTTATTATAGGCGATTTTTGGCGATCGTATGGTACATGTACCAAAGTGTACCAAACTATAATTTGAAGTCACTTGAACTATAGTTTGGTACACTTTGGTATATGTACCATACGATCGCCAAGAATCGCCTTATTTTGCTCCTCTAGGTTGCTACCATTGCCATCGGTCAGAAGTGCGCGCTCTTGTAACTCTCCTTTATCTCACGCATTCGTACTTTTTATACGTGTGATAGGACGCACCTTGCGGATAAGTCAATTGTTGAAACAGCCAATTGCGAATGTGGATATACACGCCAAGACATAGATCATATTTTTCTCCATTGCCCTATTCATAAAGACGCTTCTGACTCACTTATGCTCGATTTATTCCACAACGGCTTCAGCCCACCGTATAGTGTGGCGGAGGTTGCCTTTTCTAACATACAAGCCATGAATGCATTGTACGCTTTCGTCGTTAAGGAGCAGATATTCATCTAAGTTTACAATTTATCCTGCAGTCTGAAATCCTTCCTTTACCCATTCCTCTTACAAACTCCCTAACTCAGTTCGATCGTCTGATTGGAGCTGTGCTCCGAATCTCACATGCGGGGTTTAAATCTCCCCACTCGCAGTCTGTGCCAAGACCTAGAAATCAACAGTGAGAACTACTCTAGTATCAGAGAGAAGCCTGAGAGCAGCCACGGCCATAAGAGTTTCTGTCATAGCAGAGAGAAGCCTGAGAGCGGCCACGGCCATAAGAGTTTCTGTCATAACTTTTCGTGGATATGGTTCTATTCCGTGCTAAGTTTGTGAACATGGTTCTATTCCGTGCTATGAAAACACCGACGTGGTGGGGATACGCACACAAACGAGATCGTTGTCCGTGTGCGCTCGTGGAGTTGTGCAGACATATTATGTTGATGTATGACGACGGTTCTCGCTTGTGTGCGTATCCCCACCACGTTGGTGTTTTCATAGCACGGAATGGAACCATGTCCACAAACTTAGCACGGAATAGAACCATGTCCAC
>NW_018024415.1:0-465 GCF_002006095.1 Pseudomyrmex gracilis
ATTTGCAAACTCTTCTTTTATTACGCAGAAAGCTGCTTTTAATACATTACTAGTTATGCCCTCATCCGTACCTTTCTTTTTTGGTAAGCTCATAATAATTTTTTCTAACTTGTCTACTTCTATCATCTCGAAATTTTCCATACTTCCTTTGTTCTCGATAACATAAATAATTTTTTTATTTGTACCGTTGAACCTATCTACATTTATAGATTGCACTATATTATTAATACTCTTTACATAGTATGGTGACTAAAGATTAGCCACCACAGCGCCTACATATAGGCAACAGCATCTGCCGATAAGAGAGCCGCAGCGCGGCAAGTTTCTCGGAGGCAGTCTCGCGGCAAGCTTTCGTATTGCGCTCCGCCGCCGAGCGGCGCAGGGCAGCGACCGGTCTCGCGCGAGAGAGTTTTGCGCCAGGGCCTTAATAAGAGGCCCAGCGGGCAACGACCGACACGCCTCACT
>NW_018024415.1:1400-5712 GCF_002006095.1 Pseudomyrmex gracilis
AGCGCAAAGGTTGTACATAGGATCTGTAAATATACCTAGTGAAGATACGTCCTAGTGTATTTCTTGGAAGGCAACCTATCATCTCTATCCGATTCCTATTGCGGCGTTCATACGCAGTAACCGCCACATTGGTGACCCCGACGGAAGAACATGTCGAAGAAACAGGAAACCACCATCTTGGTAAGCGACGATGAAGGGATAAGCAGCAGAGCAACAATGCGGATTCCCGCATTCTGGCCAGAAGATTCAGAAATATGGTTTGCGCAGCTAGAAAGCCAGTTCGCTCTCTGTGGAGTAAGAGAAGACGAAGCAAAGTACGCATATGTATTATCAAAATTAGAACAAGCAAGAGGAGTAAAGGATGTAATTACACAACCACCGACGGGAAGCAAATATCCTACAGTAAAGAAAGCATTAATCCAACGTTTGACGGACTCACAGGAAAACCGCATCCGGCAACTTCTGGAGCAAGAAGAACTAGGAGATAGAAGACCGTCACAGTTCTTACGCCATTTGAAAACTTTGGCAGGGACAACAGTATCAGACAAATTATTAAGAACACTATGGCTGGGCCGCCTGCCACCACAAGTACAAGCAATTCTGGCAACGAGGGCAGTAGATGACAGACAGCGTGGCCGAACAGGCGGACCGCATTCACGAGATAAATAGTAGAGCACTAGTCGTAGCAGCAACTCCGCAAGCAGCAGCAACACAAGCTTCGACGTCAACAGCATCAGAGCAAATTGAGGCGTTGACAAAACAAGTAGCTGCGTTAACCAAACAAATGGCAAAGTGGATGAAACAAAGCAGGTCCCGACCAAGGAGCCGTTTGAGGAGTAGGCCAAGACAAGGTGCAAGCAAGGAGGAAGAAGACATCTGCTACTACCATCGCAGGTTTGGAGCAGAAGCTCGCAGGTGTGCACAGCCCTGCGCATACAAAGAAAAAAATTAGGAGGGCAGTCATTAATGGCGGTAGATGACGACGGCCCAGGACCACGCCGCCTCTACGTGATAGACAAGAGAACAGGAACAAAATTCTTGATAGACACCGGATCAGACGTCAGTATTTTCCCTGCGAAAATGACAAGGGGTACTAGGCGGACAATCCAACCATTCGAGTTATACGCANCAAACAAGACGAGGATCCATACATATGGAACAACTGTTTTACAACCAGATTTTGGTCTGCGAAGAGCATTTACATGGCGTTTCGTAATAGCAGATATTACAGAACCGATCATAGGATCAGACTTCCTAGGCCATTTCCATCTAGTCCCGGATGTTAAGAGAGGAAAACTCATTGATGGAGAAACAGGGCTAAGCACTTTGGGAAAACCAACATACACGAAAGCAACATCAGTAAAAACACTGGAATGTAGTACTCCATATCACAGAATATTGGCGGAATACCCGGAACTTACGAGAGTAGGAAACATGAAAAAAGGAGTAAAGCATACTACAGAACATTACATCACGGTGACAGCCGGGCAACCCGAGACATCTAGACCGAGGAGGCTGACGACAGACAAACTCAAAGCAGCACAAATGGAGTGCAACCTTCTGCTACAGGAAGGGATAATAAGACCCTCAAGAAGCCCTTGGTCAGCACCACTACACATGGTACCGAAAAACAACAACACGTGGAGACCATGCGGGGATTACAGAAGGCTAAACGCAAGAACCGTACCGGACAGATACCCAATACCCCACATAGAGGACTTCGTACAGACGTTATACGGGAAGAAAATATTTTCGACAATAGACCTGGTACGGGCATATAATCAGATACCAGTACACCCAGAGGACGTACAGAAAACGGCGATAACAACACCATTCGGACTATATGAATTCATCTACATGCCGTTCGGGCTACGAAACGCCGCCCAGACATTTCAAAGATTTATAAACGAGGTCCTGCGAGACTTACAGTATTGTTACGCATATATAGACGACATATTGGTAGCATCAGCCACGGAAAAGGAACACGAGGAACATTTACGAGAAATTTTTAAAAGACTGGACGAATATGGCGTACGAATCAACCCAGCCAAATGCATCTTTGGAGAGCAAGAAGTTAAATTTCTTGGCTACTTGGTGACAGGAAAAGGCACAAAGCCACTACCCGAAAAAATTGAGGCTATTAGGAAATTCCCAAAACCAAAGACAATAAAACAATTGCGACAATTCCTAGGAATGTTAAATTTCTACAGGCGGTTTATCCCCGGGGCCGCCAAAGAGCAGGCAGAACTAAACGACTTGTTAAAAGGACCCAAAAACAAAGGGAAAACCCCAGTAGAGTGGACAGGACAAGCAGAACAAGCATTTGAAAAATGTAAAGAAAGCTGTCACAAGCAGCACAGTTAGCACATCCTAAGACAGGAGCCGAGCTAGCGGTAATCACGGACGCATCAGAGAGTGCAGTCGGAGCAGTGATACAACAGAAGTTAGGACATGAATGGCAACCATTAGCATTCTTTAGTAAGAAACTAACGGAAGCCCAGAAACAGTACAGCCCATACGACAGGGAACTATTAGCAGTATATCTGGCGGTAAAGCAATATCGTCACATGCTAGAAGGACGCCCGTTCACAATATTCACAGATCACAAGCCTCTAATATACGCACTGAATCAGGACCCGCTAAAAAGCTCCCCTCGGCAAGCCAGGCATCTGGAATATATCGCACAGTTTTCAACAGATATACAGCATGTATCAGGCAAAGAGAACGTAGTAGCAGACGCTTTATCACGGATAAGTGCAATCGAAAAAGCAATTAGCCTAGAAGAGATGGCACAGGAGCAAGAAACCGACGAGGAATTAAAAGTAGTCTTAACGGAAGAAAAAGGATTACACTTGAGCAGAATACAAATACCCGGAACTGCGATCAGCTTATTCTGCGACAGTAGCACACCAGTGACAAGGCCGTATGTCCCGAAAGCACTAAGACGAAAAATCTTTCTAGTACTACATAGCCTGGCGCATCCAAGAACAAAAGCATCAGCAAAATTGATAGCGCAAAGATATGTGTGGCCAGGAATACAGAAAGACTGTAGAGCATGGGCTCGCGCGTGCATACAATGTCAGAAATCCAAAATTACTAGACACAACAAGTTCTCAGTGGGAAACTTCGTAGGGCCCACCAGACGATTCGAACACATACACACAGACATCGTAGGACTACTGCCTGTCTCGGAGGGGTACCGATATTGTTTAACGATTATAGATCGACTATCCAGGTGGCCAGAGGCAATTCCTATCAGTAACATAACAGCAGAAACAGTGGCGCAGCAAATATTCAGCCAATGGATAACACGTTTCGGAGCACCGCTAAAAATAACAACGGACCAGGGAAGACAATTCGAGTCCGACTTGTTCAGGCGCCTAACACAACTAACTGGCACAACACACTGGAGAACAACGGCGTACCATCCGGCGGCGAACGGAATGGTAGAACGGCTGCACAGACAAATGAAAGAGGCAATAAAGTGCCACCAATCAGTAAAATGGACGGAAACATTACCGGTGATTATGATGGGCATACGGGCAGCCTGGAAGGAAGACATCCAGTGCACAGCAGCAGAAATGGTATTTGGGGAACCGATAAGACTACCAGGGCAATTCCTCCACGAGCAAGTACAGGCAAGTAACACGGACGATTACATAGGACGTCTACGAGAAGCAATAAAAAACTTACAGCCTAAAATAAAAAGACATGGCCAACCAACAACATTCATGTTCAAGGACATGGATACAACCCCACAAGTTTTCGTACGGCATGATGCACCAACCGGGAGAGCACTGCAACCCCCGTACGACGGACCGTACGAAGTACTGAACAGAGGAGAAAAAACATATAAGTTACGGATAAACGGGAGACCTGTAAATGTCTCAATAGATAGGCTAAAACCGGCATTCATCCTGAAGGAAGAGGAAATGCCTAAAGCAGAGATTGGAAAGAAAGATCAGACAGACGGGAAAACACACTCACGAGCAGGAAGACCACTAAGACGAACAGTGCGATTTCAGGCGTAATCAAAGAGGCCCCATACAACGAGGGGGGTCCTATGGTGACTAAAGATTAGCCACCACAGCGCCTACATATAGGCAACAGCATCTGCCAATAAGAGAGCCGCAGCGCGGCAAGTTTCTCGGAGGCAGTCTCGCGGCAAGCTTTCGTACCGCGCTCCGCCGCCGAGCGGCGCAGGGCAGCGACCGGTTTCGCGCGAGAGAGTTTTGCGCCAGGGCCTTAATAAGAGGCCCAGCGGGCAACGACCGACACGCCTCACTCGAGTAGCAGGGCACATTCTGGGACA
>NW_018024415.1:9537-10894 GCF_002006095.1 Pseudomyrmex gracilis
GAGTAGCAGGGCACATTCTGGGACAGCCAGCATTCTGCACCCAGGATTCCGACAACTACTCAGTATACAGCGAGGTATATTGCGAGACCCTCGTGGACGACGGCCATCGCCCCCCCGATCACCAGGGGAAGCAATTCGGCACGAAGAGGACCGCACCACCAAGGAGAAGAGGGTCCAGTGGCAACTGCTGCCGTGGCGCCTAGTTCCTGCGAAGCTTCCACACCGTCATCTCACGAGGCCTCCCAGGATCTTCCTGAAGCCCGAGGATCCCAGGATCTGGCGCTTCACATCACCCCGAGAGGACTGGCTCCGTCTACCCAGGCTGCTCTCACCGCTGCGGTCTAATACGGAGAGGGCTACGCAGACTCAGCCGGCAGCCCGGACCACCCGAAGGACTACTCCGGACCAGCCGTTCACCAGGCACCGGGCCACTCAGGTTACGGTGGCCAGGGAGCAGAGCAGCCAAGTAGACTCCGACTGGGAGGAACCGGAGACGAAGGAGCAGTCTACGCAGACCTACGGATCAAGGGAGGAGACCTCAAAGGCGGTTCCAAGGGCTACGGCAAGCAAGAGGGCGCAGTCCGTGCCACGGCGAGGCTCAGGGCGAGTCCGCATTACGCGGTGCAAGCCCCATCTGCTGTGGCAGGAAGGACCAGGGGCCGAAGACTAGCCNCGGCGTCCCTACAATCAAACGGCCCTTTTCAGGGCCCATCTAAAGAAAACATAATAATTGTATACGCGCCTNGTAGCGCAAAGGTTGTACATAGGATCTGTAAATATACCTAGTGAAGATACGTCCTAGTGTATTTCTTGGAAGGCAACCTATCATCTCTATCCGATTCNAGCGCAAAGGTTGTACATAGGATCTGTAAATATACCTAGTGAAGATACGTCCTAGTGTATTTCTTGGAAGGCAACCTATCATCTCTATCCGATTCTTATTGCGGCGTTCATACGCATTAACCGCCACACATAGTATAAATTAAACTTATCGGCTACATTCGGCTCATCAATATTATCTAAGATTTCAAAATCTATACTTTCTACTATCTTTGTTCCTACTGGCTCATCTTTAATTATTTCTTTCAAGGTTTTTCACATAGTCGTAAAATTTTCCTTGTTGAGATCTATCATATTTTCATAATACTCTCTTTTTTTATCTCTAATTTTATGTTACGTCCTGACCTACGGTTACGATCGGGTTCTAACGGAGGAACGCAACTTGACACACGACACTTTTGTGTATTATATCTCGGCACACTGACCTAATGAGATAAGGCAAGCATGCGAGTCGAGTGAGACTGTTCAACGACGTAGTCAAGTCAACGGACTTCCCGATATTACTCGTCTAACGTCT
>NW_018024416.1:0-6904 GCF_002006095.1 Pseudomyrmex gracilis
TCTAAGAGCTGAACAGGTTTGGAAAAAGTACTAATATTATTGATAATGATAAGATGCATTATATATGTGTTAGATTTTATTAATTATTAATATGAGTTAATTGTGATAATTTATGTTTTTAGAATATTGAAAAAAATTTAACATATATAAAGAAACATTATTAGTATTTAATTTTATATATTTTTAGTTTGTAAATTATAAACAAAATTTATATTTTACATAATCTTAAATTAAATGTTTTAATAATAAAGATGTGTTGAGGGATGACCTCCGGTTCGAAATGGTTATTCCAAAATTGTGATAATTGTAACGGCTATTGCGAACCAATGCAGGATGTATTGCGAAATTATTAGTAATAATGTAGACAAAACGTTTTGACTTTATTGTTGCAGTCTTCATCAGTTGTACACTAGTTAAAATTACAAATAACAAATAATAAAATGTCGCAGTACAAATTCGTGTGAGGATAGATATATTACAATCATCACAATTTTGGAATAACCATTTCGAACCGGAGATCATTCCTCAACACATCTTTATTATTTCTTAACCGCTGGCATTGAGAGGCGCGCAAACATGACATATCAACAAACTAGAAGAGAAACAACAACTTTCTTTCAATTCATTGAGACCTATTTCGACAGTACAAATAAGTATTTAATGAAGGATTACATTAACCTTCTCGCTCCGGGACTGGTCCATATATGGACCAACAAGAAAAACGAACGTAATAGATGTTTATAAGGTCAATTTAATGCACTAAATTTAGGAAAAAAATTGAAAAAAAATCCTGGTTACTTCTTTGACCTTCAAAATTAACTTTGAAGGTCAAACAATGAAAATGCGTATTTGCGCTTGAAAATTGGTATACTTACGTTTTATGAGTCGCTGAATACGATAGAATTAGTAAAAAAATTCTAGTGACTCCTTTGACCTTGAACTATGAAAGTCAAAGTATGAAAATGCGTATTTGCGCTTGATAACTTGAAAATTGGTGTACCTAGATTTTATCTGCTATAGTAAATAAGAATATTAAATAAGTTTAACTATCTCACTGACTTTGAAGTTTGAAAATCAGTATGTGCAAAACATTATCTTATCCGAAAATCAAGAAACAAACGTTTTTGGTACGTTGAGGTGACACTAGCTCTATCAAGATCGTCTTGTCATTTTTGTTTAGTAAGTTCGGAGTATAAGTACTGAATGATAACATATGTATCTATATGTCATATTTTTGCAACGTCTACGTCGTTGATTCTGGGTAACGCTAAGAGCGAAACCCTTTTGTAGAATTATAGGTGTATGGAGCTAGTGAAGGAACTTACATCCACTCTTATTGACTGAGGGACTGTGAAGTCCCATTGGGCGGTAGAACGCGTTCAATCCGAGGGTAGAACTTAGTACTTCTGCACTACGGACTGTCTAGAATGCCTTCTTACTAACAGAAAGACTGTGAAGTGCCATTTTTTAAGCGTTAATACCCAATTTCATGCTTTGACCTTCAAAGTTCAAGGTCAAATATGAATCTGACATTTTTTTCACTATTTTTATTGTAATCAGCACATCAAAAAACATTGAAAAGCGCTCTTAAACCTTCACTTATAATTTTTTACATTAGCCTTACCTTTCTCTCCGAGAATGGTCCATATATGGACCAGCACTCCGAGTGGCGACTTGTCATAAGAAGTTCATTCATTTCATGAAATTCAGCTAAACTGCGAGGTCAATTTTAAAGGAAAAATCCCCGGAGCGAAAAGGTTAAACACCAAAGACAGATTATCACTTGTAAAAATCTATCCTCACACGAATTTGTACTGCGACATTTTATTATTTGTTATTTGTAATTGTAACTAGTGTACAACTGATGAAGACTGCAACAATAAAGTCGAAACGTTTTGTCTACATTATTACTAATAATTTCGCAATACATCCTGCATTGGTTCGCAATAGCCGTTATAATCATCACAATTTTGGAATAAATGTTTTAATTTATATTACACAAAGTAATTAAGTATATTAAATTAATATACTAAGTTTATATATTAAATTAATTATATTCATATACTACATCAAATACTTTAAAATTATGCAGTTATAAAATGTAGATAAGTAATTTTTGTAAATTATCAAATAAAAATATGTAAAAATAAACATTAATAAGATACTTTACCTATATATTCAATGTTCCTCGATATTCTAAAAACTTTTAAAGTATCACAGTTACCTCATATTAATAATTAGTAAAAATATATAATGCACATTAAGATGGTTTTTTATTATTACTAATATTGTGTATTTTTTCAAGACTGTAAATCTTGAGCATTTCACGTTGTTATACGCAACAAGCGCGCAACGTGTCTCGTGTATCGCTTTATAGCCCGGCTTGGTGGAAAGAAGACAGAACATAGTGTTACGTCTTGGCCCATGGATACGGTCGGGCTGTGGTGTGACGCAACAGTAAACGCGTCGTTTTCCATATCTCTCTCTACAGTGGACACGGAAGTCCTGCTGCGAGAGAGTCGAGCGAGTTTGTCTATATTCGTTGACAGGTCAACGGCGTACGCCGATCTTACTCTGTCTAACGAACACTCGCTCGTTGGTCCCTTTTTAGGTCTGAGACGCAAATCTCATTTACCAAGGACGGGACCTGGCGATTTTAACGAGGAAGTGAGAGTGGGTTATACGGAAAGAAGGATAACAAAGAATAATTCTTTAGATTGATTTCACACATTATAAAGCAGTTATATTTATTAAAAAAATCAAAATGCAGAAATTAATACAATAAAGGAGCATATAATCGTTTCGTACAATGTAATCTACATGCTAGAACGCGAGTGTGAGAGAGAAAGAGAGTGCGAGTTCTTTAGTGTAGCCAGCCTCTTAACCCATGTTTATACAACTTAAATCATCTCAGAGATTTGTATCTGGATAAATTCGGTTTTGTTTCATTTGTTAGGTTTCAATGAAAATAACAATAGGAATAAATTTGGATGTGTCATGATTCTAAGATTGATATTTGGAGATAAGCGAGTTTTGTTTGTTTCCGTGATTTAGAAAGAAAAAAGAAATAATTCGGACGCCATTCACGACTGGAGTCGCGAACTGCCCTCCCGGCGAGGGCGGTCAAGCGGGGAATTGACTCCTCGGTCGGTTGCTGTTCACGACTTAGAGTCGCGAACTGCCCTCCCGGCGAGGGTGGTCAGGTGAGGAATTGGTTGCGGAGGAATAACAAATAATATACTCTCGCGATGCTTTTTTTTAGGCAGTTATGCGTCTCTGAGGTTCCTGAGTATTAACCTCGCGTCGGATTTTTAACAGGTGGAACTCCCGATTAATATGTGTGGGTGGGCTTACTACTTGCTGTGTCTTGTGGCGTTGACTCTCGCTTGAGGCCGGTGCGGCACCGTGGTAGCTCGGAGTTGCAGGTCGCTGGTGTTGGTGCTTCTGATCTCGCTTTCCGCACTCACTGGCACTCACTAGTTTACTCACTGATTCGCGGCTTTTTTCGGGTACGCGGCGCGGTTCTTTCTGAGTTCTCGATTCCGAGAGCCCTGGCTTATATACTGTTTTAGTAAGCGAGGGCTCTTCCAATCGGGAACTCAGTTGAGCTTTGCTGGTTCCTATTTGTTACTTAGTCGGTCGGGCGACTTCCGAGATCGCCAATCGGCGACGATCTCTCGCTTCGGTCACCTCGTCCGATTTTCCGGGGAAGGAAAAAGGGAGAGTGTTGTCTTTTCGACAACGCATAGACCCTTCGATATTTATCGAGTGAGAAACCTTTTTTATGTAATTACTCGTGGCGACAGATCTTTACTTGCGCCGGCTGTCCTAAATTTTATAGGATGTATTTCTTTGACCCGGAGATAACCGGGTTTATTTGGAAAGTTGCTCGGGATGTTTAGACAATAATAAAAGTTTCTGTTCGCTATTGTCTACGGAGGAATTTTTAAGATCGTGGCTAGGCTCGGTTTATTGTTTTCGGGCGTCGACACGATTTCTATTTGCGCGTCTATCGCGTCGAAGTCCGAGTCCGTTCGTGTTATTTATTGAGAAAAAAAAAGAATTTATTGTATGTCGGCGCGTCACTTTGCAAGAAAAAGGGGCCCGTGGAGTCCCCAGGACGTAACAATAGTATGTCTGCACTTTTCCACGAGCGCACACGGACGGCAGTTCGCTTGTGTGCGTATCCCCACCACTTCGGTACTCTCGGTGCTGGCCGGCTCGAGCCGTACGACGAAAGACCGGTGACGCGAGAGACAAGCGCGATTAGTCCGTCTCACTTTAAAAGAAGAACGGACTAACTCAACCACTTGAGGGCGCCACTTCCCGGGCAGAGACCCCAGTGCGGACTTCGGATCTCGCTCCAGTACCCTCTTAAGAGTCGTTTGCTGGTTGTTATGCAAAAAATATGTCTATATTGTTGCGTCCGCAGTGGCGGTTCAGCTCTGTCGCCGGTCTCCGCGATTCACACTCACGCCAAACCCTGGAGTTCTCCACGTTATTCTCGGCCTAATCTTGACTACCCCCGTCCGGAAAACAAAACCATAAACAACTCGCCTGAATCACCTCGCCGCAACCGCTCCTCCAAGCACCAAAGCTCCTCCTCCCGCCGCCGCTTAAAGCTCCTGAACTCCTCTTCCACCCGCTGTCGTGCAAAATCGCCGAACTCGTCTACTCGCCGACGAGACAGCTCGCGTCCGCACTGCTGTCTTACCCGCAGCTCACGTTCTCCTTTAAGAGTGGATTGCAGAGCCGGGAACTCCATCACTACCTCCCCTCGTCCGCTCTCCATCGCCGTTGCCTTCGTCGGCGTTTCACCCGCTCCCGCTGCCGCCTGACTGCGCGTTCTCCGCGGCGCATGCACCAGAGCCATTCTGCTGATCTTTCAAATCTCTCAAATCCCGGACGAGCCCCCAAATTGTTACGTCCGCAGTGGCGGTTTAGCTCTGTCGCCGGTCTCCGCGATTCGCACTTACACCCGCGGCCAAGAAAGGACGCGGTTTCTCGTTAAAGAACTTTATTACAACTCGAAATACAACGATAATTACAGAATACAGAACCAGATGTTAAAACGCGTCGTGACAGTTCCGCGGTCGCAATTCTTCTCTCTTTCTTCTCTTCTTTTTCAACAACCCGTCGTCGCTCGGTAACCGACAGTCGCGCCGATCGCGCGCCGTTCACGCGGCTCCCGCACAAACGCGGTGACCCCCGCGTAACAATATATATATATGCGTGTACACACATATAAACGAATTCACGTTTTCACGTGTTTTTTTAAATTGAGATTACAATTCATAAAATCATACAGGATGCTATATTTGCATCTCATGTATGAAGGACCCCGTATACCCCCCGAACTATTAGGTTGGCAACAAAGTAAATTTCGGTTTTGTAATATGAAATAAAACTCATTTTTTTAATACAAAGAATAATCTTCAATCAATTACATATTTTCCATTTTGTTCAATGACTTTTTGCCATCTTAGCCAAAGTACATCACTAACACAAGTCACTAAAAAAAAATAAAGCAACGCTCCTTATGAGTGACAATCAAAATTACTTTGTTGCCAACCCAATAGATATCAGAAAAATNTAATAACATATCACCTCTATAAANTTTATTTAAGATAGTTATGAAACACTAACCTCCATAAACTTATAACTTTTAATCTTTCGAGAAATCCCATAATAAACTTAATTTTAAATAATCCCTGATACAAAAGGTACTAAAAAATAATTATACTTAAATTACAACTATTGGGTTGGCAACAAAGTAAAATTTCGGTTTTGTAATATGAAGTAAAATTCATTTTTTTAATACAAAGCATAATCTTCAATCAATTACATATTTTCCATTTTGTTCAATGACTTTTTGCCATCTTTCTTGCAGCTTCATGATTCCGCGCTCATAAAATTTCTGGTCCTTATCAGCAAAAAACTGAACCAAGTGCGATTTAAGGTCATCGTCATTTGTGAAAGTTTTACCGTTCAAAAAATTCTGCAAACTTCGAAATAAATGGTAATCAGATGGTGCCAGATCAGGGCTGTATGGAGGATGTTGCATCACTTCCCAACCAAGCTCCAATAATTTTCCGCGAGTTGCCAAAGATGTGTGAGGCCTTGCATTATCATGGTGGAACACTAATCCTTTCCGATTTGCCAATTCTGGCTGTTTTTCTTTGATTGCTTCATCCAGTTTCATAAGTTGTTGACAGTAAACGTCTGAATTGATCGTCTGGTTTCTTGGAAGTAGCTCAAAATATACAACACCTTTGTAATCCCACCAAATTGACAGCATGATTGTTTTTTTATGCAATTCAGCTTTTGATGTGGTTTGTGCTGCTTCATCGTGCTTGCACCATGATTGTTTTCAAATGATGTTGCTGTAGACGACCCATTTTTCATCACCAGTGATGATTCTTTTCAAGAAAGGGTCGTTTTCATTGCGCTTAAGGTGCATATCGCAAATGTTGATTTGTTGTGTTAAGTGAATTTCTTTCAATTCATGCGGTACCCAAATATCGAGTTTCTTAACGAGTCCAATACATTTTAAGTGTTTTTCAACTGTTGTATGCGATACATTTAACCTCTCTGCAATCTCTCGAACAGTTATATGACGATCCTCTTCAATTATGACTTTGATTTGGTCATCATCAACTTCAGTAGGTCGACCAGAACGTTGCTCATCCTTGAAGAAAAAATCTCCAGAACGGAATTTTTTAAACCAATTCTGACACGTGCGCTCTGTTAAGCAATCAACACCATAAACTTCACGTATCTCTTTGTAAGCCTCAGCAGCTTTCTTTCCTTTACGGAAATAAAAAAGTAAAATATGCCNAAAATGTTCGTTTCTGCGCTCCATGTTAAAATTGACTCACAACTAACAGCTACAAAAAAAATCACG
>NW_018024417.1:0-1898 GCF_002006095.1 Pseudomyrmex gracilis
TTCTCATAGCTACGTATCGGTATTCCCTTTATTACAGGACTTTTTATCAAAGGTGGTAAATACTTTTACAACAAGTGCAATAGATATTAAATCGGTTATATTGTAACGTCACAAACTGTGTTTTTTATCATCGTAATGTAAAGCAGATATACAATGGCATATGCAACTGGCTTGACGAGAGAAGCATCTACTTGTACTGACAAGCAGTATCAATGCGAAGTAAAATGTTTTTTTTCTACAAATATATTTATAAACAAAATATAAACCGATTTATAAGATCACAGGCATATTTATTATCTTTAAGATATGTAATTTGTTTTTTGAAAATACCACATTCTTGTGGGAGCATTATCAAACCCATCATAAACAAACTAATACATACGTATATAGTAAATGTGATTATACAACTAACCTTTCTCAAAATTTAAAGCATCATGCGAGAAATGACCCCGTCGTGGACTATTGCGTGGCAAGTTTTTCAAACATATGTATGAAAACAATTATTAAAATACTTTTTAGCGTGTTAATCTTAACTGTTTTATTTTTTAGATATGTAATAAATATTTTTATACAAGTTCCGAATACAAAGATCATAAAAAAGTTCATAAATTCCCGATGTCAAATATGTTTGCATGTGCTATATGTAACCAACAGAAGTTTCACAGCTTTGGTCATCTCGTTTTCCATCACAAAACAAAGCATTCAGGTACGAGTTGCAAGGTGAGTGTATGACATATGTTTTCTCTACAAATGTATTAAAAACGAAACAAAATAACGATTTGTAAAATCACAGATGTATATATAATTCTTCTACTTTAGATATGTGATGCCGTGTGCGAAAATAAAGCATTCTTGTTACTTCATTATAAAACGTATCACAAAAAAAATAATACATTTGTATGTAATCAATGTGTTTTTACATCTAATAATGTTCAAGTCCTAAAGAAGCATGCAATAAATAATCATTCTTATGTTGTTAAATTTTGCTGGGCAAGTTTTTTAAAGATATGTAAAAAAACAATTATCAAAATAACATGTAGCGTGTTACTAATCTATAATGTTTGAATTTGAAGGCGTGTAACAACCATTTTTTTACAATGCACGAATACAAAGTTCATCAAAATGTTCATAAATCTATGACGTCAAACATGTTTAAATGTAGTATATGTAAGCCCGAAACAGAACATCTTTCTTTTGATTACTTGATGAATCATTACGAAAGGCGGCATTTCAAGAAACCTTGCGACGTACGTTAGAAAAATAAAAATAAAGGTTTTGGAGTATAGTAATAATAACAGTCTGTGTAATAACAGTAAAAAAATAACAATTACATACAATTTTACAGTTATCATAAACTGCTCTTTTCATATTCAAGTGGAATAAGAAAAATAATAAGATCAAAAAGTAAAAGCCAAACGCTGATTGTACGTGCAAAAAATTTTTTATTGTACAAAGTAATAGACAATGTAAGTCGAATTCATATTAGTTTCACCAAAGTATATCCAATGCTTAGATCACATTAAAAAACCAACTTTTTCTTTTTTCCATCTGAAATTTACAAACTACTTACGAGAATGTGTTTATCGTAAGATAATTGCGCAAAATGCGGCTTTGAATCTTCACTAAGATGTTTCTTTTGAACTTAATTTTTACTTATAGAAGCGAAAAATAACGGTGTTCTTATATGAGATGCATACGAAAACTGTGTTGTAGATTTTCGAATTGATTTGTTTTACAATTTGTAGTACTTTACACGTTAAAAAGTATTTATAGCACGTACATTTAATATATACTTCTTAATGATCTTATTATTTCTTTCATTATATATTTGTATACATTTTTATTACATTTTTTTGAAGATGAGTGACAATACTTACAAAGAAAAGGAGGAGGTAAAC
>NW_018024417.1:2653-6826 GCF_002006095.1 Pseudomyrmex gracilis
ATTCTTAAAGATTATACATAGAAAATACTTAACGTATTATATATGTATGCAATATTTTCTCATGAGTCATGAAAAATATAGAAATAATGTTATACTGTGATATTATTACATGTTTTACACAAAACAGTTTTATATTTTATATATACAAGTAATATTGCATATTGTTTTTATATTGTATTTACTTTCTATATGTCTATTGTTTAATTTGCATAACAATTTTTAGGTATTCGAAAACATACATGTCTACTTATTGTCGTATTACATTTTATAATTACCTATATTTATATACAATGCCACTTGTAACATATTCTTTAATATTATATATCATCATGTAAAGTAGTATAATAAACTAAATCATTGTAGCAAACGTACAAGTGAAGCTTATAAGTTTAATGATAATAAATAAACTACACCAATTTCACACATTTATAAAACAATATATAAAATACCTAAAGTGATATGATTAAGTCATATATTTGTAAAAACCTTATATATATAATCGATTAACAAACTTGCATCAAACTGTTTGTATAGGCATACAAACGTATAGTACTATACAACCCACTCGCTAAAAAAAATCGATTTATCTTGAAGCGTTGACATGAGATGAATAGTATGTATTTTTTTCTTTATTGTTGAAAAAACTGTATATAATATAATTAAAGGAAATATAAATTAGTATTATTATTATTAAAGTAATTTTAATATTAAAAGTTTAGCGAGCACTGTAGCTATTTTAGAATTACTATACTATTATATATATTTAAACATTTTGTAGTACAATGTTTTTTATAATTAGATTTGTATACACTTGGCAATAATTGTCTATCCACGATATGTATAATAATTACAACATTATTATAGTACACAAATACAGTTTTATATATTTCTATATTCACCTCACGTGATACTATAGACAATACGATGCACTTCAGAAATTCTGAATCAACGATAACAGATTTCTCCGGATTTTTTCTCAAAAGAGAAAAATTTAGATAAACGTGTTAACAAGTTTAATCATCATTTTCAAACTTACAGTTTATGTAATTGAGAAAATAATATGTATATATATACAATACTTAATTAAACGGTACACAGGTAGTTAAAACAATTTAGTAAACATACACAAAATGAATATTTGTAATAAATTCTACAAAGAGAGTGACATTTTTAAGTTTTAAAAAAAAGATAAAAATAGGCACAAGTACACGCGCCACATGTAACTCCAGAAAAAATTATTATTATATTATTATACTACCTAGAAACTTTTTCTCTACAAAACCTAGTCTACAAAAAAATGATATCAGAAAGTAGCGCCAAAGAAATCTTGTATATGTATACATTGTTACAATACAAACTGAAATAATATAAAAGCGGCCAAAAATCGAAAGCCCATATGGAACTGATTTCAAAGTAAAAAATATTTAATGTAAAACACCTTGGCGCGGCTGCAGCGAAAAGAGCACATACACGCGAGCTATTCACTTCACATATGTAAGTTTAATTTCATAATAAATCAATTAGCATAGCTCGTGAAATGTAGCAATAATTATAAAATTAATTTATTATTTAAATATTATTCAATAGAGTATTCTAGTAATTTTCGATGTTTTTGAGAATTATCGTTAGATGCTTGTTGTCAAAAAAAATAATGTTATTGTATCGAAAAAGTTTGAAAAGTACACACTTTATAATTGTATGCTTAATAACAAAAAGCTATTGAGTAGCTACAACATCAAATTGAAGTTTAGGTCAATATACCTTTTGGTGCAGCCGCGACAAGTATTTTGCATTATATATTTTGTATTTTGAAAATACTTCCACATAAGTTTTCGACTTTTGGCCGTTTTCTACTATTTCATTTTGTAAGAATGTATACTCATACAAGATTTCTTTTGCGCTACTTTCTAATAGCATTTTCTTTGTAGTCTAAATTTTGTGGAGAAAAAGTTTTTATGTAGTATCCTAATATAATAATACTTTTTGCGTGTATATGGCGCCTTTTTTTTGAAAAAATAATGTTTTCGGTACACTTTACAATACATAATCAAAAACAGGTTTTGTGTTATTGTAATAAAAAAATCTATATTTAATATTCTGAAAACTGACATGTTTTTAATCGACTTTTTTATTTGAAGAGCTAAAACTTTTTTGTCAATGTCATAGAGTTGAGTGGCGAAAAAGATGGCGCCATTGTAAAGTCCCTAAAGGGGCTTCCGGTCCGAAAAAAATGACATTTCTTGGGTTTGGTTTTGTTTTAACTAAATACCATTAGATATTCTTAGAATAAGTGTCTAACACCATTGTAGTGTAACAATTTTACAAGTAACATATGTAAAGACATTTTCATACTACAATTATAGGTCAAAACTCGATAAAGATGCATTATATGTCTTCGTATCAATTACATGTGAAGGCTATTCGAATTACTTTTTCAAATTACATCTGCATTGCAACTCGGTATGTAATCAAAAATTATTGTGAATACTTTCAGGAGAAATCGTCAAAAAATATTTTATCAATTTTTACACATTTTGTTCCATTTTGTTATAAAATTTACGGAACATGCTACTTTTACTTAGGTATCAATGAACAAATCTGATGTTTCTGAGAGCAGTTAAATATGTCCACGCAATAAAACACTTCTTTACACAATGTCCCGTGCACGATACGGTTGTCGAGAAACGTGTGCGCCGGAATACCCATAGTGCGCGCGTCGGCTACGAGCAGCGTTGCTTTCGCTCGTTCCCTTCTATCCACTCTACTCACTAATATATGGTACGGACATTAATTACAACAGATTTAAGCTAAGTAAGAGCTGCAAACATTACAAATTCCAAAACATTATCTAGAACGATTCAAAGTCTTTAAAGGAGCTTCCGATCTTTTAAAGGTTAAGGAAAAGTAAAATGTTCTGAAGTGTAAAACTACCAACGCAAAACAGTCAGTGAATGCCTAAACGCTAGATAATATTGAAAAATGAATAACTTAGTACAGTACAAAATTTTGGCGCGGCTGTATCAAAACCTATACATCAGACTGAACTGTAGTTTACTATATTTTTTTATGCAAACGCACAAAGTTTTTTTGCATTAAATATTTTTTATTTTGAAACTAGTTCCATATGGAACTTTTCGATTTTTTACATAAAAAGAAATTTATAGATGTATACTTTGACATGATTTAAGAGGTTTTACGCAAAGCTATTGTTATAGTTTTCTAATATTTTATTTTGATACAATGTATAAATGTGCAAAATTTACATAACGCTACTTATTGACATTATTTTTTTTCTAGTATTGATTTTGTAGAGGAAGAATTTTTATGTAGCTCATTAATATAATAATACTTTTTAAAGATACAAGTTGCGCGTGTACTTGGCGCTTTTTGTACTTTTTTTTAAAAAAATAATTTTTTTCGGGTAAATTATACAAGATTGTTGTGTTAAAAACATTGCACTTATAGTGTGTTATAATAAAAATTTATATAAATTTGTTTAATTAAATTACACATTAAATTGATAGGAAAGCACGAAAAGAATAGAAATTCTTGATATTAATAAATATGTAATTAAAAAAAAATATTACTGTATGTAGTTGCGTATTAGTATACGATTAGTTTTTACGCAATCAGTAAAAAAATCGAGCATATAGCCAGATTGTTGTTTGCGCATAATTACTTTCGCTGATTATGCTACGTAAGTAGTTACAAAGTAAAAGTCATGTAAAATATTACATGAACCAATTGCATGAAACTAAAACCAAATTTAAATACAATCAATATCTGTGGAAAATAGACTTGACGACAGAATGACAATAAAAGCCGACTTATTAAAATCATACAAATGTAATGAATTCTTATAGCAAGTTTTTAAAGAATTGAATTAAACTTTGAGGACTCATAACTCTGAAAATACTAATCAAAAATTGATTTGAAACTAGTGTTTTGGAAATGTCTCGATATCGGCTATAAGAATATGCAACATAACAATGAAGGTTCGTTTAAAAACATCGATGTACCTTTGACCTGACCTTGACGACGCGATCCAACGTTAAACTGTTAACGTCACTAAATACATCCTTTTATATCCTGCAACTTTTGTCTCATTTTTCTCAAAAATGCATACTTTTCGAGAAAATTAGTCGGTCCGGAACATATGAAATATTCTGTATA
>NW_018024418.1:0-2595 GCF_002006095.1 Pseudomyrmex gracilis
TCGTACGGTGTCGAATAATTTGGTGTCGAATAAATCTGTGTCGAATCGAGCGGTGTCGAATCGTACTGTGGTCAATAGAGTATCACCCGTGTACGCGTATCTTCCCTGCCGCTTGATAAGTCTGCCGTACCGCGATTTTATATTCAAGGCGAAGTGATTCACGTTGCGAGGGTGACCCCGACGGAGTCAGGAACCGCTTGGAGAGTATTCCGGACGGAGGTGACAGAAGAATGCCGGAGAACAACGGACGACGGTAAGGTGCTTGTTTCATTCCTGTGAGCCACAAATCCGCGTCGCACAAGCCTCGTGTCGAGGCTGGTCGTCTGTATCTTGCGTCTTGGTTGTGACGGCAAGGACATATCCTTGGCCGTGTTCACGATTTTTCGACAGCGGAATCGGGCCTCACGGGGCTTCGTGGCAGTAGTTTGTAGGTTTGTAGGTTAAGTGCATGCTTTTTTGTTATTCCGCGAATAATTGTCAAGCCCTGGAGGAGCGACGCGACGCCAAGTAGCCTATTCGCGTTATTTGTTTCCGTCTGTTTCTTTTTCCTTTTTGTCTATTGAGCATATTTGTTCTGCGTGTGTCGTAATTTTCGTAACGTACCTCCCACGTACCGTCGGCTTTCGTCTACCGACGGCAATCAGTCGCCGCGTTAATAAATCATCTTAACAAAATCTGATTTTCTTGCGCGATCGGCTGGAGTAAGGTGCGTGCGAGTCGGAAGCTGTGTTGATCGGGATGAAATCTCGTACCGAGCTAACGTGCGGAGTAACGGCAGTTTCGGGTGGTAAATTTTCAGGACATTTATCGCCGACCTAATCGCGAGCGTACTGTGAATGCGTGTCGCATTTTGAGTGTATAATTTGTCCGGGATTATTCGCGATCAAGTGACGTATCGTACCGCCGATCTTTCTAGCGCCAAGACAGAGGGCGTTGTTAATCGTTTCGCGATACTTGAAAAGTAAAAGCACGCCCCGACGTCGCACCCCTTTTGCTCTGTATTGCGAATAGTTTCTTTCAAGTGCATGCGCGTAGATTAAGAACTCGGCTCGACGTTATTTGTAGGTCTAGAGATACGAAATCGGCGAAATCTGCGTGGTAAGGTGAGCCGTTTGATCAAGTTGCGATCATCGGCGAAACAAGTAAGTCCGTGTTAATCTACGGCTTGTGAGAAGACGGCGTCACGCTATTTTATTCCTGCGTATTGTTTGCCACGTACATTGGTTTGCACCTTCTAGCTGCTTAGCCTGCATCTAGCTTTGCGCTTTGCGAATACTATATTCTCGTGCCTGCGTTTGTTCTCTTTCGGCTGGAAGCCTCGAGTAAAGTCTCTCGTTCCGCACTTTTGCGATATCGTTTCGATTATGTAATTTGTCTCATTAACTCGCGCGATTTGGTTTGTTAATTGTCGTAACCCGTCGTCGATTCCGTATCTGTTTATTTGTATTAGTTTATATTATACGGCCTTAGTTTATTCTTTCTTTTATTTCTTTAAAAGTTTTTTTTATATTATATTGTTTCACACCTTTTTCTTTTTCTATTATTCTTTATACTGTTACGTCCTGGAAACACCACGGGCCCCTTTTTCTTGCAACGTGACGCGCCGACATACAATAAATTCCGTTTTTTCTCAATAAATAACACGAACGGACTTGGACTTCGACGCGATAGACGCGCAAATAGAAATTGTGTCGACGC
This sequence comes from Pseudomyrmex gracilis, assembly GCF_002006095.1. NCBI lineage: Eukaryota > Metazoa > Arthropoda > Insecta > Hymenoptera > Formicidae > Pseudomyrmex > Pseudomyrmex gracilis. Next base: position 1,699 of record NW_018024418.1, read on the forward strand.
CCGAAAACAATAAACCGAGCCTAGCAACGATCTTCAAAATTCCTTCGTAGACGATAGCAAACAGAAACTTTTATTATTGTCTAAACATTCGAGCAGCTTTCCAAACAAACCCGGATATCTCCGGGTCATGAAAACGCTGGCCATAAAAATTAGAGCGACCGGCGCAAATAGAAACTCCGGCATTTTTATTACAAACAAACAACAGGGAGTCTATGCGGCATGGTCGAAAAGACAACACTCTCCCTTTTTCCTTCCTCGAAAAATCGGACGAGGCGACCGAAGCGAGAGATCGTCGCCGATTGGCGATCTCGCAAGTCGCCCGACCGACTAATTAACAAATAGGAACCAGCAAAGTTCAACTGAGTTCCCGATTGGGAGAGTCTTCGCTTACTAAAACAGTATATAAGCTAGGGCTCTCGGAATCGGAAGCTCAGAAAGAATTGCGCCGCGTATCCAGAAAAACTTACTGATTCTGCCGGGAGTGCCGCAGCAAAGTCGCGACGCATACAAGTTATAAGTGCACGTGCAACCAGTGTGCTGAGAATCCACCGAACTACCTAGCCAGCCGTACGGGCCGAAGGGGGTTAAGAAAATCGCACCACCAGTAGCAGCAAGTATTAAGTCCACACTATTATATATACAGAGGTTTCACTTCTTGCGAAATTAAAAAAAACTGACATCGCGATTTATTTTTTGAGATATCGAGAACGAACAAATTAAACAAATAATCTATAAAAATTCGGAAGGGCTACTCGCGGTGTGTAACCGTCTTGGGTGGCAGCCAAAATTTTCGGAAAGGCTACTCGCGGTGTGTAACCGTCTTGGGTGGCAGCCGAAATTTTGGAAGGGCTACTCGCGGTGTATAGCCGTCTCGGGTGGCAGCCAAAATTTTGGAAG
>NW_018024418.1:2775-6887 GCF_002006095.1 Pseudomyrmex gracilis
TCTAAGATGATTTAAGTTGTATAAACATGGGTTAAGAGGCTGGCTACACTAAAGAACTCGCACTCTCTTTTTCTCTCACACTCGCGTTCTAGCGTGTAGATTACATTGTACGAAACGATTATATGCTCCTTTATTGTATTAATTTCTGCATGTCTGTTATTAATTCATTGATTTAGATTTTTCAATAAATATAACTACATTGTAATATGTGGAATCAAACTAAAGAATTATTCTTTGTTATCCTTCTCTTCGTACAACCCACTCTCACTTCCTTGTTAAAATCGCTAGATGCCGTTCTTGGTAAATGAGATTTGCGTCTCAGACCTAAAAAGGGACCAACGAGTGAGTGTTCACTAGACAGAGTAAGATCGGCGTACGCCGTTGACCTGTCGACGAATATAAACAAACTCTTTCGACTCTCTCACAGCGGGACTTCCGTGTCCACTGTAAAGAGAGATATGGAAAACGACGCGTTTACTGTTGCGTCACACCACAGCCCGACCGTATCCATGGGCCAGGACGTAACAATACTATGTACTTCTTTTATATTATTTCTGTTATATCATTGCTTTTATATCATATTGTAACACCTCTTTTCCTTTTTCTATTACTCTTTATGTCATTTTTTAAATATTATTTTGCATTAATTCTTGCATTTCTACCTGCGTAATAAACTGTTAATTAAGTAGTAATTTGTACTGATCAACTCTGATGTTCCTTTCTTCATCTAAGCTTCCTATCGCGAGGTCTAGGGACAGCCTGCATTCCGAATTTTTATTCAACCTAGCCCTTTTCCGTTCCTAAAAGAGGTAGTCGGCCCGTTGTGTTAAGTGACGCTGATTTTTGACGCGGGTACGCGTCTGGCGCCCAAAATTACAACAAAGTATTCGTCGACTCGGACTGGCGGCGCTCGTTCCGGATTATTTTTTCTATCCTGCCCGTGATTCGACGTTGCCTTCTCGCGGACGCTCACCCGAGTCCCGCGAAATAAACTCTGTTTGCGGGGAAGCGGCGCGAGAATTACGTTACGACTGCAAAAAAACGTCACAATATATACACATTGTGACGTGACACTTTTTGTGTCCGTCACAAGGACATAATTCCGGCCGGCACAGAAGGCGATGGGCTTGTATCTTCCAAGGTTTTAGAGAGAGCAGCTCATAAGACCGAACAAAGCAAGCAAACGCGTGTATATTGGCGAAAGGGCGTGACGCCTCTATTGTATATTGTCATTAAGTGCAACATTGAAATGTACTCTAATATTGTTTCTATTCTTTGCAGGTTGAGCGTCATTGTTCCTATTCTCTGCAGGTTGAGTTTTCAGAATTATTCTGTATTATTGAATAGCGTTTTAGGATATTATTTTGTGCCGCATAAGCCGCGTGACGGCTAGCGTTGCCGTTCGTTCCTAGCGAAGAGAGAGAGAGAGTAGATCACAATGCAAGGCGTCGGACAAAGAAGTACAAAGTAGACAAAGCCGAGTAGCAGTACAGGGCCGTAAAAGCTCCAGAGGCATAGAGCGTGGCGACGAAATCGGCAAAGAACCAAGAAACGGGAGATGTCGACACTCCGAATTCTCCAAAAACCGGAGCGGAGCTCCCTGTGGCGTCTTGTTACCGCGACGCTAAAAGATGAGCCCGAACAAGATCATTGAACAGAGAAAAGGACGCAGAGCGGATTGAGGCGCACAGAATCAGGACCCATGTCGATGAGCTGCCGATACGCACGTGGCCGCTGTCACTCGCGACGCGGTGAAAAAAAGATTATGAATGGCTCATTACCTGGAGCGACGAGCGGCGCACGGCCGCGAGAGAAATTGCCATACCGGCGAGATTCATTGTTGTGCGCGCCGTGGTACTCACAAGTTTCCCGCCTGAAATACGTGCCAAGTGACAGTGTGTGCCGGAGTGACGAGAACCCGAGGAAGACCAGAGCCGATCTTGAGAGGACTGGATAGAACCGAGAGTTGCCGATTTTATAGGCAAACTGCAGGAATAAAGTGCCGACAAGCGTAAGTGATTACTCGCTCTCTCTCTCGCATACGTCGTGTGGAATATTTTTGCAGATCGAGTCTGCACGCGTTTTGTTAGCTCGATACCGCGTTGAATATTGTTGCGAAAATTATTTTTTTTAAGTACGAGAATTACACGTCGCCAATTGCCGACAATTCCTAAGAATTGCTGCTCTTTCTCGCCGTGCCACGGTCGCAACAATCAGGGCGTTGTGTCGTCCGTAATTCGTTTGTATATTGTTTTGTTTTTTGTATTTATATTCTTTTCATTGTACCGTTGTGAGCCGATTTCGTTGAGTTGCCGTTTACTTGCGCGATATACGGGAATATTAAAATATTGTATTCTTAAAATATCACCTCAGAAGCGATATCAAAGTGAGTTTAATTCTAACAATTGAGACCGAACAGTGCGGATCGTGCCGAAACTTGTGGCCGTCGGACCGCGACATCATATTGTGTGCAATATCTCGCGCGCGCCAGACAAAAACCGCGCGCCTATCGCGCGTCTTATCTATTGCCCGGCGTACGACAGCGCATTTCGTCGTTTATCTAACGCCTCGCGCGGCGAGTCATACATTAGAATACGAGCGCAAGGCCACGAGCGGATCTTCGACCGACAAAAGATCGCGCTGGATTCTGCTGCCGATATCACTCGTTATTAGAAAGAATATTTCCGTACGATTTCGCTCACTAGTGTCCGCGTATTTACTTTATGTTTCTTTCACTGTATTATTTTGATGTATTGCCGAGAGTTTTCTTGGCCGGCCGCACGCCATAATTATCGTATCTATTATTAAATTACATTGTTAATTACTATCAACAAGCAAGTTTCTCGACTTTTATTTTAAACACTGCCTCCTGAGCCCACGCCTCTCCGTTATCTGAATAAACTGAGCTGTGCCGAGTGACCTTGCCGTCACGTCGAAATTGTTGTCAGGATTTTTGCTGCCCATTAAGATTTGTCGTGAGTAGCGTAATTCTCACGCCTGGCGCCTAACTTTCGACTTAGGTGAGTAAAAAAAAAGTAGTAGTTTTATGTAACAGACGTGCCGAAGTTGTGCGGCGCCTCCGCTACAATATCCAAAAACGAGGTGCCCGTCACAACATGTACGCATTTTTCCGCACAGCATTCTGCAATCGGCTTGTATAACCGTAAAATAAATTTCGTAGTTTAGTAACTTCTCGAGCTTCGATACGATTTAATTGTAACTTTCATGTTCCGTTTTCATTTTCCGTCCTTAAACATTAATTTATAAAAATATGTTTTATTATCGAGACACCAAGACAACAGTAAATCATATCTTACCGATAAAAAAAGAAAATTCTTTTTATATTAAAATGTGTTGAATAAAATAGGCGTTACTGAACTAGTTGCTGGATGTATTGCAGATGTATTGTAAATTGATATTATTTAACAAACGTTTCGACTTTTGTTTTAAGTCTTCCTCAGTGTGCTGTACAATAATTACAAATTCGGTAACGAAATTATAAAATGACATTATTAAATTATATTATTGAATTACAATTAAAAGAACTTAGATGTTTAAATGTAGTTAATCTAATAAAATATAATAAATGTTTAGAATAGACTAATGACGTACCTTTATTCTATGAATTCTCACATCTGTATATCTCTATTAGTCATGTGATTAAAATGATGTTGTTTAGTCAAAGGTGTCTTTAAGACTGAAAATGAATGTGACAAAGTGGGATTGGTTTGAGAATAAAAGTACGTTTACAATTGATGTCATGAAAATGTTACTTAAGTCCATTCAACAGCGGTAAGTATGTATCATCTAACATATCCGTATCTTNCATCTTATTTAGTCCTTTTGTTTGTAGCTTAATGTATAACATTTCTGACGTCAATCTTTTAAAATAGTTAGTTTCAATATCTAATATTTCTGTGGAGTTCCAATTAAACGTATGGCCCGTTATTAAAGAATGTTCTGCCAAGACTGATTTAGTNTCTTTTTTTATTACATATTTTTTATGTTCGTTAATTCTGGTTTTTATTTGTCTTTTTGTTTGTCCTGTGTAGGTGTAATCACAAGAATCACATGATATACGATAAACGACATTGTTCTGTTGATGTTTCTCT
>NW_018024419.1:0-2648 GCF_002006095.1 Pseudomyrmex gracilis
GCTCGCGTAGCGGGCTTGGTGGAAGCGAGGCAGAACATAGTATGTCTGCGCTCTTCCACGAGCCGAACACCCGAGCGTGACGTCACGCACACGGACGGCGGTTCTCGCTGTGTGCGTGCCCCCACCACCTCGGTGCTCTTGGTGCTAGCCTGCAAGAACTTTCATCACTGGTGAGAAAGTGTAAAGGCGGGGGTGGCGTCGGTGGGCACTTATGGCTCCCAATGAGCGTGAAGCAAAGTTAAGGGCGTCTAGGCAAAATAGAAATCAAAATAGAAGTAGGCGTCGCAAGACTGACTAGAAAGTTAGGGTTCTGATGTAATATAAAAAATAAATTTATGTGTTGCGGATTTTTTTTTCTGAACGATTTTCATCTGCGCGAACTTGTACGTGCTGGTTGACAAGTGCGTGCCGATGAGCAAAAGAGAACATAATTTTTTTTGAAGACAAAAAACAGTTTATGACTCGGGACAAGGCGCCTGTTAAACCTGCATGTTCGTGGGAGGTTGACAAGAGCGTGCCGTACAAAAGAGAACATTGGTTTTTTGAAGATGAAAGACATAATTTATGACTCGCGCGTACTTGTTGGCGCGAGAAACTTCGAGAAAATTCTACGGGAGTTGTCGATGGATATTCAATGTAGAATAAAATGTTTATAAAAATGCCCATTTTAAAGAATTGTTTATTTGTTTTTCATACGCATATGCACTCATGTGTGGGTAGCTGCGACACGAGGTAAATGCGAAAAAATAAAAACTATGTGTTTTACGCGGATGATATATAAAAATAATTTGTAACTTTTAAAAATAATTGTTAATTTACCGTTTAAACGAAAGGGGTGGTGGTGGTAAAATAAGTTGATGCTCATGCGCACAAGAAGATAAAATTGCTATAGATAGAGCGATGTAACTACATTTTGATCATTATTTTGTTGCAAACAGTTGCGGCTGGCGCTTGAAATCTTTTTACGCGGTGAATATTGATCTAAAAGTGCGTAAAGTAAAAAGTGCAAGGAAATGGTGAATAGTGAAAAAGAGCAAGTTGAATCCAGTTTAAAATCGTGCATGGGAATCATCAAAAAGCAAAATGAGAGGCATGAGATGCTGCTTTCCACCGTGCCCTTAGGAAATTTTACTTCAAGATTTTTTAAAGTAACTTTAAAATCCTATAGTATACTTGAAGTTTACTTTTATTTTATTAAGTTTACTTGAAGTTTACTTTGATTCTATTAAGGTAACTTGAAGTTTTGTTACTGCTCCCAAAGTTTTTTAAGGAAGGTTTCTAAGTAATTTATAAAACTTTGAGTTTCCCTAAAGTTTACTCTGATTCCATCAAGTTAACTTGAAGTTTCTTCAAAGTTGCCAAAATTTTTTAATAAAGTTGACTAAATAGAATTAACGTAGATAGAAGAAGGCAATGGGAACCAATTACTGGTTGGAATGTAATTAACGACAACGTATATAAGTATGTTCCAAACGTTTTGACTATATTTTTTAGTCATCTTCAGTGGGAACTACAAATAGTAATAAAAATACATGTGGCAATTGCAATAATCATACAAAATAAATATTAAATAAAATACAAAAATGAATATAGACGCAACATATGTGAAAAACACAGTAATTGTATATGAACAAATTCACCGATCAACTGGAGACACACACCTTAATAAGGAAACAGTCCGTAAAATGACGACATAAATGTGTTAAACTGTCGTCGATACTAATGATCGAAAGTCGAACTTTGTGTTCGTGTTGTGAAACAACCCCATCTGTATGTATGTGATAGAATTAATTTTGTCCAACAGCGGGAGATATATGTCATCCAATAATTCAGTGTCTTTGTTAACGTTTAAGCTATGATCATTCAATTTGATGTGTAACATTTCTGATGTTAAGCGTTTAGAGTAATTTTTTTCATTATCCAATATTCTCACTGAGTGCCATCGAAAAGAATGACCATAATTCAAGCAATTTTCTGAAATAACAGAAGACTGCTGTTTTTTTTTGACATAATTCATATGTTCTTTGATTCTTGTCGCAAGTTGTCTTTTCGTCTGTCCTATATAACTGAACTCACAAGAATCACAGGATATTTCATAAACAACATTGTTACGTTTGTCTATCGGAACATAATCCTTGTGTGTTTTTATAAATTTGTTAAGCAACTTTAAGTTTCTATAAGCTGGTCTGATTATATTATTTCTGATTGCAACTTTAATAAGAGGATCAAAAATGCGTTCAGTGTTTGGTATAAATGGAACTACGCAATAATCAGTTGGCGGTTTGTCATAATTGTCTAAAGAATTATTTTTAAGATGTTTGTTGAGTTTATTGGAAAACAACATTTTAAGCCTTCTGTTGATCATTTTAAAAATAAAGTGAAGTGGATAGTTATTAATTAAAAGAGTATCAATAACATAAGATAGATTTTTGTAATGATAAATGGGGTCTGATAGTAAAATAGATCTGTCAACTAATGTGAAGACAGTGCCTATCCAGGCAACCAGCTGACGTTATAATGACGTTAATATAAAGTCAGTTTTTGACCAGTTCGACGTTAGTTTATGACGTGATATTAACGTAATGACGACGTGAGTTTGTCTCGTCAAAAATGACGTCATGTTAATGACGTTTACTTACGTCATTAAT
>NW_018024419.1:3853-6636 GCF_002006095.1 Pseudomyrmex gracilis
GTCAGCTGGTTGCTTGAGTATCTTGTGGTTTATTGGGCTAAGTGACAAATAATTAAGATATCTTCCTGAAAAAGAGGGTTTGTGGTACCAATCACAACTGATTACTCTGTTTTCCAGGATGATATCCACGTCCAAAAAGCTAATGTGGTTATTTGTTCGTAGTTCCAATGTGAATTGTACTCTGTCATGAATGGAATTAAAAATGTCTAACGTCTCTTTTATTTTGTTTGTAGGAATAGTAATAACAATATCGTCAACATATCTGAAGTAAAATGTTATAGAATAAGGCAAAGAATTAAGTGCTTCAAGTTCAAGATCTTGCATCATTATATCTGCAATAATGGGGGACAATGGAGATCCCATGGGAGTATCAAAAGTTTGCTTATAGATTTTGTTGTCAAAAGTGAAAAATGTAGAATTCAACACAAATCTGAGGGCTGATATAAATTCATTTTCATCAATTTTGGTATGTAAACAAATATACCTCCATCTCTTAGAAATACCTTTTAGAGCCAAATCGATGGGTACATTCGTAAACAAAGAAGTTACATAAAGAGAACAAATAAGAACATTATCTGGTATTTGAAGTCCAGTTAGCATATTGTATAAGTGAAAGCTATCTTTTACATTAAAAGTGAAGTAGGAAGGCTTTTATGTAATATTTTGTGTAGGAAAAGTGCAAAATGATGGAGAGGACTATTAATAGAGGAAACTATGATTCTATATGGATGGTTTGGTTTGTGNATTTTAGGGATTGCATAGGCACGAGGTATTAGAGTATCATAAGAAGTAAGTGATCTTTTAGTATTGCTTTCAATGAAACCTTTGGATACCCATGTATTGAGAATGGTTCGTAGGTTGCTCTCAATATTATGAGTAGGATCTTTATCGATTAGTAAGTAACTGTTGTTATCTTTTAATATGTTATTGATTTTTGTCGTGTAATCATCTTTGTTAACTGCAACCGTGGTGTTGCCTTTGTCGGCTCGAGTAAAATATATATCTGAATTGTTTTTTAAAAAACAATTGGTTGCAGTTAACAAAGATGATTACACGACAAAAATCAATAACATGTTAAAAGATAACAACACTTACTTACTAATCGATAAAGATCCTACTCATAATATTGAGAGCAACCTACAAACCATTCTCAATACATGGGTATCCGAAAGATTCATTGAAAGCAATACTATGATCCTCTATAATGATCCTTTTATTAAAATCGCAATCAGAAATAATATAATCAGACCAGCTTATAGAAACTTAAAGTTGCTTAACAAATTTATAAAAACACACAAGGATTATGTTCCGATAGACAAACGTAACAATGTTGTTTATGAAATATCCTGTGATTCTTGTGAGTTCAGTTATATAGGACAGACGAAAAGACAACTTGCGACAAGAATCAAAGAACATATGAATTATGTCAAAAAAAAACAGCAGTCTTCTGTTATTTCAGAAAATTGCTTGAATTATGGTCATTCTTTTCGATGGCACTCAGTGAGAATATTGGATAATGAAAAAAATTACTCTAAACGCTTAACATCAGAAATGTTACACATCAAATTGAATGATCATAGCTTAAACGTTAACAAAGACACTGAATTATTGGATGACATATATCTCCCGCTGTTGGACAAAATTAATTCTATCACATACATACAGATGGGGTTGTTTCACAACACGAACACAAAGTTCGACTTTCGATCATTAGTATCGACGACAGTTTAACACATTTATGTCGTCATTTTACGGACTGTTTCCTTATTAAGGTGTGTGTCTCCAGTTGATCGGTGAATTTGTTCATATACAATTACTGTGTTTTTCACATATGTTGCGTCTATATTCATTTTTGTATTTTATTTAATATTTATTTTGTATGATTATTGCAATTGCCACATGTATTTTTATTACTATTTGTAGTTCCCACTGAAGATGACTAAAAAATATAGTCAAAACGTTTGGAACATACTTATATACGTTGTCGTTAATTACATTCCAACCAGTAATTGGTTCCCATTGCCTTCTTCTATCTACGTTAATTTTTGAATCCGGAACCGGAGGTCACCCTCGATATTGTGATTTCAACATTGACTAAATATCTTATAAAACTTGAAAATTACTTCTAGTTTTGTTTGAAAGTAGATTAAGATTCTTCTAAGTTCTGGAAAACTTGAAGTTTACTGTTAGTTTTGTAAGTTAACTAAGATTCTTACAAGAATCTTAGTTATAAACTTCAAGTTTTTTAAAAACTAAAAGAATTTTAGTTAACTTTCAAAAGTAAAAGTAAGCTTCAAGTTATTCAAAACCTAGAAGAATTTTAATCTATGTGTATTTAAAAATATGGCTGTCGTTATCGCCTTATGACAACTCTATATCTGTACAACTCTCATGTAAAATTACAGTTATCAAATAGTAGAAAAAAAATATAGAGGATGTCATCACTCTTACTAGCAAATAAACTTTCAAGTAAACTTGTAAGTTTTTTTAAAGCTATGAGCAGCTTAGATTACTAAAAAGCTACATTTATATATATATATATATATATACAGGGTGTCTGACAACGAACTATAAAACCGACGTGTGTAGGTAGATCGGGTCATTCTGAATAGAAAAATTATATACTATTTTGCAAAATTTGCAATATTTATTGAGATATGAATTAATAAATGTGAACCAATGAAGGCGCGGGGAGCGATGATCGGACTCTATAGGCGTGCACGATTATCAGATGAAAAGAAAAATGGCTTCTCTCATGTAATGTCTTAGTAACGAAAGGCGGA
>NW_018024420.1:0-1525 GCF_002006095.1 Pseudomyrmex gracilis
ACGGTCGCCAGTTCTTTTTACCACCAAAGAACAAGGTTTAATTACTTTCTCTCTGTTCCAAGTTCGGCCATTCCTTAGGATGGACAACGACTGCTGCCACGTTCCTCCAGGACTCTCAGGCCGTACCAAGATTTGGATGCACGGTACCACTGGTGAGTATACTTCACTACGCTTTATGTTTCTTTTTTCAACATAATAGATATATTTCTTTTCAGGTACATAACACTGTGTACGTTATAATATGGATAAAATATGAGTATATCACGCACGCACTTATAGTAACAATACGCTATAACGATATTAATACTAGTAATTTGCGAGTTAACGCTGAGAAACGAGTAAAAAAAGATTTTTTTGTGCTTGCATGACGCGCCGCAAACTTGCTGCTGCGAGCTCTCGTTACTCACTTCCTTCCTCTTCTTTTTCTATTTTTTTCTCTTGCCGTTCCCGCTCGCGGCGGCTCGATCCCCTACTCCTTTTTCTGGTTCCCTATATTTTAAGGAACGTTTTGTGTGTCTAGATGACGTGTGAGTGTGGCTTGTGTGAGATTGAGAGTGTGAGTCCTTATGTGTATGCTGAGTGCAATATGTGTATTANGGCATGAGTGTGTATGTATGTGACTCAGTGTGAATGTGTTGAGTGATTGTCGTATAAACGAGTTGTTATGGATGTGTGTCTAAATTTTTGTATGTATGGTGTATAGGTGTGTCCACGCATAAATGTAGATACTAACGAGTATGAGTGTACGGGTGACATGTGTGTGCTTGTGTGAACATTTTCCTGTAGTGTTTTTGTCTTAATATTCCGGTGTGGGTGTATGTGTGTATTAACAAACAANAGTATATGTGTGCGAACCTGTGTGGTGACCAAGTGTGTTAGGTGTGTGAGTGCTGCCCTATGGGTGCATGTATGAGATTTTGAATTTATGTGTAAAATGGTGTGTTCGTGTGTAAATGTTAATCCTAAGAGGTGTGCTTGTGTGTGTGAGATACTGGCAAGACTGTCGTGTGTTTGATGCATGTTCAGTGGNTTAATGCCCATGACTGAGTATATAAATGTGTTAGTATGAATTACTGTATGTGTACGAATCAGAGTCTTTTTAGCGAGTAAATGACGTAAGTCTTTATTGTTATGGATGTATGTGTAGTTGTCTACGTATGTGACGTTATTAGTGTATTTGCGTTTAAAGTTTACTAATAAGAGACGAAAATGTATGCGCGTTAGGTGCGTGTGAATGTGGGTCGAGTGAAATATGAATGTCTCGTTAATATGAACGTTTGTGTGCGTATATATATGGGTGTATGTACGTTGTTATTAAAGAGTGATATTATGTGTGTGTGTTGTTTGTCCGGAGTGTGTTTGTACGGTATGGGTGTTTAACCATAATNATATGTACTTGTACTTGTGTATGTAATTGGATTATTAATGTGAGTGTGTATACGTGTGTGTATTTGAGAGTGCGGGGAATCACCCTGACCTTGATTTCAGTCTTAACAAAAATAAAACATATAAAACTCAAAATTTC
>NW_018024420.1:1918-4158 GCF_002006095.1 Pseudomyrmex gracilis
GCGACTGTTTGTTGCCGGGCGACCGAAAGGGCCGTTCGTGGTTGTTAAAAAGTTAAGCGACGTAGTTTATTGCATACGTCGCTCGGGAAAGCATAAGTGTAAGGTGGTGCACGCTGATAGATTACCTTTGTTTTGTGAGAGGTGAGAACACGCGTCGGAGCCCTGTCTGAATTAGTAGATGTTTGTTTTTTTTTTTGTTAGAAATGTTACGAATATTTGTTTTTGTTTTTATGTTAATTTTGGAGGAGNGAGATGTTTACGCGTGATGACCAGAGGGTTAATTGAATGGAGGAAGTCTCTCTGCGTTTTTTTTTTCACGTCGGGGACCCGTTTAAATGTTGTATAAGTTTTATATTTGTTTAACTTTTAGAAGCATGTTGTTGGCGTTCTATTTTTCTGTTTAGTTGCGTGTTACGTCGGTGTCTGGTTCGGCAGTCGTCGCGTCATTATGGTCTGCGCGGGACGCTTCTTCGTGGGAGTCGTCGTCGCCACGAAACGATCTTCGCGTCGTTGAAGTTTTCGTGGGAGTCGTCGTCGGCGCGGAACGTTCTTTTATTTACTCTCTGTTAGGGAAGACTGCCTCGTTCACGGTTTTCGACGCGTGGTTTCCCGTGGACCTTTGGGCGAATGTCGAAGCAGGGACTTAGGGTGCCTATTTTAAGACGATGGGTCCACGCGTGTCTTCCCCCCGCCCCTCTGTCCAAAGACTGGTGGAAAAGCTGTAATGGCCCCGAAGGAAAAAGTTTCTGGAAAAAAATTTCTTTGCCCGGCCAGCTCAAGATCCTGCGGCAGCAGTCCAGGAGTGAGCGGGAAGACCGGGATCTCCTTTGATCGTCGGGACGACGATCTGGAAGAGGAGGGGGGCAGTGTTGCGCGGCGGACACCTTGTGTGTGTCACGGGAGCCGTGTGAACGGCGTGCGCTCGGCGCGACTGTTTGTTGCCGGGCGACCGAAAATGTTGTTAGAGTTGAACCGCGGCCGTGTTGCTGTCACGTTGCGTTTTGCGCGTACGATNTTGTATTTTATTATTGTTAAAGGCTGTAATAAAGTGCTTTTATTAAGAAGTCGCGTCTCTCTCATTATCGCGGACGTGTGCGCGAATCGCGGAAAGCGGTGACGGAGCGGAACCGTCATCGCGAGCGCAACAATACATAGGTGCTTAAACATGCAAAATTGCGTCTAACTAGGCAAAAAATAAAGAAAATATCGCTTAATGTTAAGCTTAAACGTAATCATGCTCCTTAACTTGTGTTTGTTGATCGCTGTCTTTCGCAGTTCCTTCCAGAATCGCCATTAGCTGTTCTTTTATGTACAGCTCCGATGGTTGCTCCTGTGTGGGTTCCGCCGTGTAAAGTCCTTCCTGGGCCCCTAGTGACACGGTAAAACCAAAGAAAACGTCAAAGCTCACGGTAATAAAAAAAACTCAATAGATGACACTAGGTCAAACGTGGGAAAAATTAACACGAATTCTGATTCAGATTCGGAAAAACTAAATTCTCTTAGAATAGGGGAATTAATAGACGACTTGAACGAGTTGGAAACTCAAGAACAAAATAAAACTAGACTCAAAGTAAGCGCGAGAATTCAAATCCGCGTGGGTAACAGACAAATAAAAGCGCTGGTGGACACCGGTGCGCAAATAAATCCGATTTTGACAGAATTGTACAAAAAATTAGTAAACACGGAGAATCAATAACAACAATCCTGATAAACAAAGTTGTAGTTAAGGGGGCTTTTACGGAGAAAGGCAAATCCATTGCTTTTAAAACAGCTCTCGAAGTAAAGATCAATTATGTAGACTACATTGTGGAATTCTACATTATTAAAAAATTGGTTTATGAGATGATCTTGGGAATAGATTTTCTTGCCCGTCACAGAGCCGTTACAACTTCACCTTGTACAAGTGAAAACATTCAGCTCGATCTTGAGGAAGTAGCTCATATGGCGGCGTTAGCTGAGATNAGTGAACAAGAGATCGAAGCTCGAATCGACGAAATCCTGGAAAGAAATAAAGAGTTATTTGAAGAAGAAATTGGGCGAGTAAATCACTACGTCCATATAATAAAAATGAATACGAAAACACCCTATAAGACCAAAACTTACCCGATACCGGAAAAACACCGCGAAACGGTAACAAAATATATTAACGAATTGGAACGCGACGGGATAATCCAAAGAGCGCCGACCCAATATATAAATTCCCTAGTCGTTGTAGTTAAGAAAAACGGAAAAATTAGACT
>NW_018024420.1:5026-7021 GCF_002006095.1 Pseudomyrmex gracilis
GACTAGGCGCCAGATTGTTTCAGTTCGACGAAAACGAGTCTGAAAAAAAATATACGATTGCTTACGCCAGCCGCAGTTTAAAAGGAGCGGAGATAAATTACACTATTACTGAATTAAAATGCTTAGCTTTGGTTTGGGCTCTTAAAAAGTGCCATACGATGCTGATGGGTCACATTAAATTAAAGTATACATTAATCACAAGGCTTTGAAATTTCTCAGCTCATGCACCAAAAATAGAAGCCGTATTGCTTGGTGGTTTGAGTTTCTACAAGAATTTGACTTGGAGATAATCCATATCCCAGGTAAGCAGAACGACGTAGCTGATGGGCTACGTCGCAAAGCTTCCTGAAAGTAAAAGCAAAACAAAAGTCAGACAGAGACAAATACATCGTATTAATAAATTCACCGCGAGACGGTGCCGACATTTCGCAATGGGCTGATTTTATAATTCAAGCTTAACAAAATTGCGAAGAAATTCAACATAAATTGCGAGAACATCCGCGTTATTTCAAAATGAAACTCGGTATAGCTAGAATGTAGACGCGTAAAGGGGAAAAATCATGGTACCCGATAGCATAGCGTGNGACTTGATAAACTTAGCACATCGGTACTTACTTCATTTCGGGACAGATAAAGTTATCGATTTCATGAAGTCGTACTTTTATATTAAAAAATCTGGTAATACCAAATGGTAAGGGACGTTGTCGCCTCCTGTCACGTGTGTATCGCTACCAACTACTACACGAGCAACAGTGGGGAAATACTATTACGAAATATCCAGACATCCTATGAAGACGGTCTCGTTAGACTTATGCGGGCCGTTGCCACAAACACCAGATAGAAATAAATACATAGTGGTATTGTGTGACCATTTCTCGAAGCTCACCAAATTATAACCTGTGAAAAATTAAAAAGTGGACACTATATGTGACGTAATACAAAGACTTAACTTATCTGAAGTGGGAACTCCGGACAAAATCTTAACGGATAAAGGTGGCCAATTTGGATCACACCGCTGGAAAAACTTTGGCCGAAGTAATGGATTTGCGACAAGACACACATCACCGTATAATCCGCAATCAAATCCGGTGGAACGTGTGATGAAAGAGATCAATCGTGTGCTGCGTGCATACGATCATGGACATCACACAAGATGGGACGCCATTATACCTAGACTCAAGAAAATCATCAATATTACTGAACATCGCAGTACTGGTGCGAAACCAATTNAGCTGCATGAAGACTTACATTATGAAAAAGATTTGGACAAACGACTCATTTCCCAATGGAGCAACACGATCCAAGGACCAATGTCGTCGTTACGCGACAAGGTCCGTTAGGCGAGAGAAGTACTCAAGAAACGCCAGGACCAAAAACGTGATCAGGCGGAAAAACGAGGTGTGGCACCTGTGTACGCAGAAGGGCAGAAAATATGGGTCATAGGAGATCCGACAAAACACGTCGGTTGACGAGAAAAATACACCTGGTCTATGAAGGATCGTAAGTAGTGATATAAGGCCGGTTCTAATTCAGGAGCTCCGAGGGGGGTGCGGAGTATGACGTCACAGGAGGAGGGGTAACGTCACACGGAGGGGAGGGGGTATGACGTCACAGGGGGAGAGGGTATGACGTCACAGGGGAGAAGGGTATGACGTCACAGAGGGAGGGGTATGACGTCACAGGGGGAGGGGTGGCGTCACTATGACGTCACGCGGGAGCGTGGCTCTGACGTCACAGGATATGACGTCACGCGGGAAATGACGTCACTATGACGTCACGCGGGGGGCGTGGCTCTGACGTCACAAGATATGACGTCACGCGGGAAATGACGTCACGCGACATTATGGCGACTTCACACGCGGTGGGCTGTGTTATGACGACTTCACACGTGGCAATATGGCGGTTCGACAAGATGGCGTCACAGGATATGACGCGGCGAGCACCGGTATGGCGGCTGCAATATAGCGGCGACAATATGGCGACTTCAAGGTATGT
>NW_018024421.1:0-6782 GCF_002006095.1 Pseudomyrmex gracilis
CGAATAAATCTGTGTCCAATAATTTTGTGTCCAATAATTTGGTGTCGAATCGATCGGTGTCGAATCGTACTGTGGTCAAACGGAACACGCCCGATTTACATGCATTATATATTTTTACAGATTATATTTTTTGGCAAGTGCCGCGCTACCATTATACGCAGTGCGCGTAAAGTTGCAGAGTTGCAGTTGTTTAGAGTTAAAAAATGCTGGTGTCAGCACAAATTGCTAACTGCGTAGTAGAAAATAACAATTGCGCAATTGTTACATATGACTCATAAATTCCGTAAACTGTACTTCTTTCGGATATCAGATATCATTGATTTTGTTACATCAAAAATACGCACTATGCGCAAAGTTGCAGAGTTGCAGTTTCTAGCGAAACGGAAAGTTGCAGAATTGCAATTGTTTTAGCGAGAAATAACAAAGACGTAGTATTCACTTTTTTAGAATTTTATTCATGATGGAAAATATTATTTACATGCATCATATATAACACCTTTCAAAGCGCATGCCAATAATTCGCAATTTATAATCGCGCTACTGTCGTACACTTCACTCTGATATATGTAAAAGTTTCTGTTAATGTTGCGTAACAATAAGACGACCACAAAAAATATGTTTTCAGCATGTGCCGCAATATGTAACATTATACGCAGTACGCGTAAAGTTGCAGGTTTTTAGCGAGAACGTGCACAGTTGCGGTGTTTTAATTCTTTAGCGCAAAGTAACAAAGCCTATTTTACTATTCATTTTTTTATATTTCTATTTTATTAAGATTGTTTCTATGTATAAATTTCCACGGAATAACTTACAGCAACTATGTATTATTACACATATGTCTCTTGGCATGTGCCGCAGTATGTAACAATATACGCGCGTAAAGTTGCAGAGTTTTAGCAAGAGTGTGCAAAGTTTTTTCATGAAAAATAATATTTACATGTATCATATATATTTCCACAAAATAAATTTCCAAATTCTGTGTATTTAGTTTTTATGTTTAATATAGCAATATGTAACATTATACGCAGGTAAAGGTGCAGAGTTGCAGATTTTAGCGAGAACGTGCAAAGGTGCTTTTTTTATTTTAGTGCGAAGTAATCTACGTAATATATAATTTCCTAAAAATGCTGAGTCACAGAATTAGAAACCGCATAATTTGTACATATAATATATTGTAACATAAGACGCAGTGCAAGCGGCGTTGTAGGTAGGGTGGAAGAGAAATAACAAAGATGTAATATTAACTAAAAATTTTACTTAGCACACAATTGATAGATATTATTTACACGCATCGCGCACAATATTTTTTACAGCACATGCCAACAATTCGCAATCTATGATTGCGTTATTGTCATACACTTCATTGTCACATATCGCTTTTGCAGCGTTGCATACATCAGTAATTTTCTGTTTTCGTAGAACGCGAACAAAGTGCGCAAACTTTGTGTTTACTACATGAGTGTGTTCAGCCAACCAGTAATACATGTTTTCAATACATGAATTCAAAGTTAACAAGAATTTTACGGTCGGTGGTTTCATGTACAAACACTTGTCGTTTAATGTAATTTTTACAATTTATGCGTCGCGAATAATAACGATATTGAGCGCTATATCGCGAAACCACACTGTAGCAGATGCTTCTGTCGATTGTAGTAGTTGGTGAATATCTGCTTCTGGATGATCGTTTGCCATGTAGAAAATGGTAGAAGCATTGAATTTCTATGATTATCTCCGATAACTATCTCCACATAAGAAATTGGGCCAACACTTATTCCAATTTCAATGTGTTTGTATCCTGTTGACGTTAGCGCGTATCGTCTTCCCAAAATACTAGTTGCCTGATGTAGTGAAGACGCAGTTTGTACACTGTAAAAAAAAAACACACAAATGAATGACGTATGTGTCAAAAACAAAACAAAAGCCAAGTAATGTAACAATTTACTTACTTGTTGCGTTGCAGTTTTCACCGCGCTGTTGCACTTTCTGTTAGTATACATTACGTCTTCTTAAACCACAGTTAAAAGTCGAATAATGGGATGTTACGTAAAAGCCTTCTTAAATACTGCCTAACCCCACTACTTTATTAGAAAAAATGATGACATCAAAATTTATAACTCAGAAACACGCTTATTTTTGCAATGTTTACATGTCGAAATAACATGTTTATTTTATATGAGAGAACAATTTTTTCCGCAAAAGTAGGCATGTTTGAGTATCAGATGTCATTGATTTGATCACGTATTGAAGTAACGTAATCCTATTTTATGAGATAAAACTTGCTGATTACATCAAAATTGATAACTGCGTATTAAATACAATATAGAGTTGCGATTCATTGATTTGTACAAATTTCTCAGTGCTAGACTCGATAAACTAGCATCGTTTCTTCATAAAGACAAGTTGAAAAAATTGTACAATCAGAATTCAGAAATTTATCCGTCGAAAACTTTGAATTATAAACGCGTAAAGGGGTCTTTCCATACAAATACGTAGACTGTGTCGACAAGTTGCAGGAGCAGCGTTTACCACAGCGCGAGTCATTTTACAGTTCTTTGACCGGTGAAACAATATCTGAAAGTGAATATGCACACGCTGTAAACATGTGGCAACGATTCTCTATATGTACGTTAGGTGAATACAGCGATTTATATTTAAAGACTGATGTTTTATTATTGGCTAATATATTTGAGAATTTTCGAGAAAGTTGTATTCGAAGTTACGGATTAGATCTCGCGCATTATTATACTTTATCTGGTTACACGTGGGACGCTATGCTGAAACACACAGGCATAACGTTTGACCTGCTCACATATGTTGATATGATTATGTTTATCGAACGCGGTATACGTGGTGGTCTTAGCCAGTGTAGCGCAAAATATGCGCACGCGAATAACAAGTACATGCAGACATACGACTCATCAAAACCAACGTCGTATCTCATGTACTTTAATATAAATAACTTGTACGGCTGGGCAATGTGTCAGCCATTACCGTATGCCGCATTCCAATGAGTGGACAACATTTCGAGTGTCGACCTGATGTCTGTGACAGCAACCTCAGATATCGGTTACATATTTGAAGTCGACCTCGAGTATCCTTGCAAACTGCATAACGCGCACGCTGAACTATCGTTCTGCTCGACGCGCAATAAACTGGGATGCAACAGGAAAAGCTACTCGCAACACTACACGATAAATCGCGTTATATTATTCATTAACGTGCTCTGCAACAATGTGCGCGACACAATCTTCGTATTACAAAGATTCACCGCATATTACAGTTCGCGCAATCTCCGTGGCTCCGCAGTTACATCGAATTAAATACACAATTTGGAACGCTCGCTACCAACGACTTTGAGAAAAATTTGTATTATATAAATTGATGAATAAAGCAGTTTTTGGCAAAATTATGAAAAATGTACAAAACCATGTAGACATAAAACTTGTAACAAAGTGGGATGGAAGATATGGTGCGGAAGCATTGATCTCCCAACCAACTTTTCATAGTCAAAGTGTTTTTTTCTGAAACTGTTATTGCGGTTGAATTGCGTAAACTCGAAGTGTAATTCAACAAACCAAGTTACGTAGAAATGTGTGTATATTAGACATATTTAAGACGTGTTTGTATGAATTTCACCACGATTATATGGCACCTCTATGGTACCAAAAAAATTGTAAAATTATGTACACCGACACAGACAGTCTTATTTATTTTATCAAATGCGAGAACGTGTACGATATCATGAAACGTGACGTCGCTCGATTCGACACAAGTGATTATCTGACTGATAATGTGTATGATATGCCACGCGTCAACAAAAAGGTTCCAGGATTGATAAAGGATAAAAATAACGGAATGACTAAATTCGTCGGACTTAGAGCAAAAATGTATGCATTAAAAGTAGATGGAAAGAAAGACACCAAAAAGGCCAAGGGTGTAAAAAGTAGCGTCGTAGCAAGAACATAAATGTTTGACGATTACAAACAATGTTTGAATGATGAAATCGAAAAGGTGTGTCGACAGTCGTGTATACGATCAAAGTTACACGAAGGTAACAAAAACATTCGTTAAATGTATGTAGAATCTGTGTGTCTTTTCTCGCGTCCTGAAGAATGATGAATTTCTATCAGACTGCTACGGTTGTACATGGTCTATTTTCTTGGCGCCAGCTCTGCGATTATTTTATACCAAAGTGCGCATAAAACTAAAAAGTACAACCATGTCGCATCAAGACGCTGTGTCCGAATCGAAACTTGCTCTAAGTCCGTACGACGATAAGCGGTATATGGCGATGATTCTACCAAAACGTTATCATGGGGACATTACAAAATACCACAAAAAAACCGTGTATAATATAGATTATATGTATATTGCCATTTAATATGTGTAATAACAATAATTATGTATATATGGTGTAATCAAAGAAGTGGCGATATTGCAAAAAGGTAATGTTCTCTTGCATTACATTTTTAAAAGGTACCTAAGTCGTCTACAGACGATTCCGAATCTCGACATCAAACTTGCGATACCCATCGCGACCGCTATAACCACGACGCAACGCCGCGCTCGGTGAGATCCCAAACACGCGGGAGCGTAAGCGCCGCACGGCAAACCGAGCTCGTGCGACGACGGGAAAAATGTCCCGCCGCCTAGTAGTGTCACATTGTTTTGAGCCTTTCGACTCACGAGACTCCTAGTGATATTATTGCCACCTTTGACTAGAGAGGATACGGCCTTAGAGGCGTTCAGGCATAATCCCACGGATGGTAGCTTCGCTCCACCGGCCGCTCGACCGAGTGCGTGAACCAAATGTCCGAACCTGCGGTTCCTCTCGTACTGAGCAGGATTACTATCGCAATGACCAGTCATCAGTAGGGTAAAACTAACCTGTCTCACGACGGTCTAAACCCAGCTCACGTTCCCTGTTGGCGGGTGAACAAACCCCTTTGAAAGCTTCTTTCCGTGGAATCTACTTGCAAAATCAGACAGGTCAGCAGCTTCTTGGTTGATGACGCATCATCACGGGCGCTTCGTTGGGAAGATAGAAATGTTGCATACTGCAGAGCGAACAATTAGATTACAACAGCTATGGGGCACTGCAGAAAATGATGACAACGCATCTTCACTCGTCTATGTTAAAGGTCCTGACAAATGTAACTGGCTAGCTGATATTCTCGATAGTAATGTACAACGTGGATTAATTATTAAAACATTGGATGCCGATTACAACCATATTGCTTCTTTAAATAAATTGAATGTATTGAATTGTCTACGATGTAAAAAACNTGTAAAACATTGCGCATTACAAAATGTATTTAAAATATTTACTTGGTGATCTAGACGACAATAAAATGTTATACGCAACAACTTTAGTTGTACATTTACTATCCTGTTCCATAGTATATTTATGTAGATTAACGGTATTAATTGCGGTTTAACGTGGTTTCATAGTTGATCGTGGCACGTTTCTAGTTAAACATAATTCGTTTGCGGTTAAACATGGTTTGTTTATGGTTGAACGTGGTTCGTTTATAATTAAACATGGTTTTGTGGGCGGAAGCCGCAGTGAGGGCAAAGGCGCGGAGCGCGTTTGCTCAACTCCGCGCCGCCCAGAGAGTCATTGCCCTCCGCGCCATATGCGGCTTGTGACAGGTCGTGAACGGGTCGTGACAGGTGAGGATGGGGGTCCTAACCTGTCCTGCACGCGGCCCTACGTGAAGGGGCGGACCCCTGATCCTGAGGACGCGCGCTGGAAGCAAATATTACCCGGCAACCCGCCCGTACGCGCCTCCTAGGTCCCTGCCAAGGAACGGGTGCCCTCTCCCGCTTCCGTTCCTCTTTCTCCTTCTGCTCTATTACAATGGAGCAGAAGAAGATCACTGCCTCTCGCCGGTCTTTGTCCCCGGAGGCCAATGCTCGCATTAGGCCCTCTAGGGACAAGTCCGGTCCAATCGCGTAGACCAGCGCTTGGCGGTCTTCTGCCCACCGTGGGCACTCCTCTACGGTGTGCTTCACCGAGTCGCTGGCCGCGCCACATTGGTGGCACTGTGTCGTTGGCTTCTTTCCGATGCGACTCAGGTATTCCCTAAAGCATCTATGCCCGGTGAGCACCTTAATCATCCTGTAGGTGAGGTGGCCGACCCCGTTTTTTAGCCACACCTTGAGATGGGATCAAACCACCGCGACGACTTCTTGGACGGCCGCGCGTGATTCGTCCAAGTGCTGCTCCCAATCAAAGAGCAGCTGTCGTCGGGCCTGGCGCTTGGCGTTGGCAAGAGCCTCCTGTAAGATGGTACCTGCAACTCCCTCCCTCCTTGTAGCAGCTCAACTTGGCGAGCATATCTCGCCGAGTACATTTTTGCCAGAAAGACTAGTAGAGGTACTCCCGCCAACACACCCGCCGTCTTTGTTGCCACTGTGCAAAAACCGCATATGGCGCGGAGGGCAATGACTCTCTGGGCGGCGCGGAGTTGAGCAAACGCGCTCCGCGCCTTTGCCCTCACTGCGGCTTCCGCCCACAAAACCATGTTTAATTATAAACGAACCACGTTCAACCATAAACAAACCATGTTTAACCGCAAACGAATTATGTTTAACTAGAAACGTGCCACGATCAACTATGAAACCACGTTAAACCGCAATTAATACCGTTAATCTACATAAATATACTATGGAACAGGATAGTAAATGTACAACTAAAGTTGTTGCGTATAACATTTTATTGTCGTCTAGATCACCAAGTAAATATTTTAAATACATTTTGTAATGCGCAATGTTTTACA
>NW_018024422.1:0-1223 GCF_002006095.1 Pseudomyrmex gracilis
ATGTAATATACATATTCTTGTGATAATACTTTGATAACTTCCTATTAATCAAAATTATGTTGTAGCATTTAATGTATTCTCTATGATTAATAATTCACACGTATTGTATTTAACACGTATTGTATTTAAATTAAATTANTTTTTTATTTATACTCCAAAAACTTCTTTCTCTATAAAACCTGTTTTGTTATAGAAGAAATTATTAATCATAGAGAATACATTAAATGCTACAACATAATTTTGATTAATAGGAAGTTATCAAAGTATTATCACAAGAATATGTATATTACATGTATATGTATTTTCATGTTTTCTAAATGCAGACAATGATAGGTGACTCTACTTGTATAATTTGATAAAATATTCGAGAACAATTTATTGCATATTCTTATTTTTTATATTCTTATTCTTCATAGTTTTAAAATATATAGAATGAGATTTTATATTATTTATATTGTTATGCAGTTTTGTAAGCAAAGACTTAAGCACTTGGAAGTTTTAAATTTTGATGGATCTTATATTTTTCTTTCCACATGGTACTAAGCGTTACGTTTTGGAGAAATACATTTTTTTGTATTGATAAATCATGGTCAATATATGCTTGTGTATATTCAAAAATTACTTGTCATGTCTGGACCACAATTGACATCAGTAAAGTCTCATTGTAAATCTACCAACAATTTGAATAAATACACATACGTTTAAGTTAGCTATGTTATTTATCTTGTAATAAATTAATACAGTTTTATAGTACTAAGCCTTTGGTATCAAGTAATTAAAAAAGAAGTGTACAGCAAAATCTTTTACCAAACTTTCTGAGATCATTACTCATTACATATTATGTTTTTTCTTTATTGATCTGTATAAATATATATGTATAATAATGTTTTTTTGAATCTACTTCTTTATTATATGCAATGTCAGCGTCTCTAAACATAATATTGTTTTTAATGCAATTATGTCGTACAGCATGTGTATATTTGTTTGAAGCTAATTTTGTTATATTTTAAGTAATGTATCATACCTGAACAAAACAAGTCCAGTAGTTACTATAGTATTGTAAGAGCTGAAGTTTATTGGAAGTGCTACATAACGCACATGTGAGGCCACTATGACATCCTTTACTTTTTCTCTGAGAAATATCGTAATATCCTCTATAAGAAACGATGCGTTTCCGACACTATCCAACAATACAATAGGTATGGCACATTCATAAGGTATAA
>NW_018024422.1:2483-5113 GCF_002006095.1 Pseudomyrmex gracilis
TACCTTTTAAATCCGACTCATGGTACGTCAACTATTTTTATTAGTAACTCAAAAAGTAAGCGTCAGACAAAATTTTGCCAAATAAAAAGTTGTCTTAGAATTTAGTCAAGAATATGTATTTTCAAAGATAACGGGTTGTTCTGAATCACCCTGTATATACCTGCCTAGAACTGTTTGACTCACAAAGAAGTGACCCTCTCCGATTTTGATGAGCTTTAAACATGTTGTAGAGTAACTAAACATAAGAGACTTGTATTTTTTTTTATGTGCTTTCTCGCACGTTTCGGGGATGACACCTTTTTGACAAAAAAACGGTGTTTTTTTTTATGCGAATGTTGTCAAAATAAGATAAGAAATATAAAAAAATGTTTCGAATAAAAGTTACATGGTTTTTTATAGGCTTTATACCCGCGTAGGTAAATATTTGTTTAATTCAACATTTTTTTATTTACTTCCATCTCTCATTATATTTTTCACAAATTTCAAACTTTTTCAAATGATTCAATAAACGGCCATAAAGAGCCAATGCAGGGTGTTGTGCTTAAAATAATTAGACTCTTGTCAGTTTCGAAACGTTTCGAAACGGTTATAGCAAAACACAGTGTTGAGACTGGGCACAATTTTGATTGTGGAAGTCAGTTAGAATTTTAGACATTTTAGAACAGAATTATTTTAAACGACAAACATCTGAAATGTTATTTATTAAAAAACAAGTAAGTGGTCTGAATTTAATGAGAGACACTGAGTCTTTACATGACACATACATCCCTGTTCTTAACAAAGTTCAATTTTAAAATGTAGAGGGCCTCTTTTCACAGTTGTTTTTGGTGTTCTGTTCTTTGATTTAGTATCGTTTTGAATTTCGTACAGTAATGTATGTACTTGATACTCGTCTATTTATATACTGTTGACTACATTTTTTATTGATTTTTTATTGTAATTTATTATTTCTGATTTATTTGGTATGTATAATTTTTTATTGTTAATTACAATTTTAATTATTATAACAAGAATATGTTTATAAGTGTTATATGGTTTGTTAATCTCAATAGAATCGATTGAAAAGGACTTAAAATATAGTCGAAACGTTTCGAAACTGACAAGAGTCTAATTATTTTAAGCACAACACCCTGCATTGGCTCTTTATGGCCGTTTATTGAATCATTTGAATTTTAAATGAGAGCCTGAGGTCAAGCCTCTTTTCTTCACTTTATTCAAACTTTTTGTAAGGACAAATTGTAGCATGTGTTACGCTGAATGCAACCGTATATGATTTTATTATGTTTTAAAATCGCATATTTCAGAAATAAGCCGTCACTATCGCACTATTTACATCGCGCTGCATGACTCATCATTTATGTCGCGCTCTCATCGTAATAGGCGATAAAAAGTAGTTTACTAAAAGTAGTTTACTAAAAGTGTGCAAGCTCCAGAGATGCCAGATCGTGCAGGCAGCATCGAGAGTACCGAAGTGGTGGAGATACGCAAGCGAAAACCGCCGTCCGTGTACGCTCGTGGAAAAGTGCAGACATACTATATTTCGTCTTCCTTCCACCAAGCCGAGTTATAAGGCGAAACCACAGACTTCTATAGTATACTAGACTGCTAGCTTCTTATGTACGGCTGGCTACAAAATCTATGTACTTAAGTCGTCATGGAGGGGGAAGATGGGGGTACTGAAGAATGCAAGATGGCCGTCATGTTTGACAGCTGATTGAGGTGTAAGGTTTTTTTCTTTGTCTGCCTTATTTCGGCAGCCAAAAACACAACAATATTTTGGCATATTGGTTTTCGTTTCTTTTAATGTGTGCTTTATGCCGTCAACCGCCATATAACTTTCACTATGCTGAACTGCTGAATTGCTATCTGCGCATGCATCGTCGCGCACGTACATAAGTATATAGGCAATGATTGGATGAACTCTCCTTATCGTCAAAATCAACCAATAAAACCCGCATTCCACAGTACCTCTATTGTACATAGATTTTGTAGCCATTATCTACGCTGAGATCACGCGAGCTAGCGGTCTAGTGTAGTATATAGAAGTCTGTGGGCGAAACACGAGGCACGTTGCGCGCTTGTTGCGTATGACAACGTTAAATGATTTTCCAAGATTTACTGTCTTGGAAAAAGTATAATTTTAGAAAAAATAACACACTTCAAGATGCATTACATATTTATATTAATGATAAAATATGAGTTCACTATAAAATGTAAATTCTTGTCGCAATTTATCAAATAACAATATATAAAAAAAGTAACACTAATAATATACTTTATATACATATATTAATTATACATATATTAAATGTTTTTTAATACTCTAAAAATGTAAATTATCATAGTTAACTCATATTTAATAATTAATAATCCAATAATTGCATTATATATTTATATTAATTATTAAATATGAGTTAACTGTGATAATTTACATTTTTAGAGTATTTAAAAACATTTAATACATATATACAGGGTGTCCCAGAATTGGTTTAACATCGCTCGTACACAGGTAGAAGGAATAAAACTAAGGTGAAAAGTCCTATACCATTTTGCTAGATTCGCAATAGTTACCGAGATTTTAATTAACAAAGATCCGCGAATAAGCGTGCATCAGGCTGTCTTACGCGCGT
>NW_018024422.1:5288-7127 GCF_002006095.1 Pseudomyrmex gracilis
GAATCTAGCAAAATGGTATAGGACTTTTCACCTCAGTTTTATTCCTTCTATCTGCCTACGAGAGATGTTAAACCAATTCTGGGACACCCTGTATATTGTATAAAGTATATTATTAATGTTACTTTTTATATATTTTTATTTGATAAATTACGACAAGAATTTACATTTTATAGATGCATAATCTTAAAGTATTTAATTCATACATAAAAGTATATGAATATAATATATTAATTTGTATAATGTGAATAAAATTATTTAAGATTAAATACCTGTGTAAAATGTAGATTGTTTTCATAATTTACAAAGTAAAATTATATAAAAGTGGATACAAATAGTATTTTTTATATATGTTAAATGTTTTTCAATATTCCAAAAACTTGAAGTATCACAATAACTCATATTAATAATTAATAAAAATATATAATTCATTTTGAGATGTTTTTTGTTTTAGAAAAAGTACTAATATTATGAATAATATTAGTACTTTTTCTAAAACAAAAAACAATAACATCTTGAAAAAGCATTTCACGTTGTTATATGCAACAAGCGCGCAACGTGAACTTGTATCATGTCTCGCCTTATAGCCGGTTTGGTAGAAAGAAGACAAAATATTATAGGTTTGCACTTTTCCACGAGTCAAACAATCGAGCGTGACATTAGGTTTGTTTTTTTTTCCTGAACTGGATACACTAGTTCACAGTCTATCTTTTTCTTTCTAATATGGGTAAAAAAAGATAGACTGTGAACTAGTGCAGCCAGTTCAGGGAAAACAAACAAACCTTTTATGTACACGGACAGCAGTTCTCGCTTGTGCGCGTACTTCCACCATTGAAATGGTGCTCTCGGTGCTGACTGGCTCAATTTTATATGTAACGCTTATCGTGACTCTAACAATTCAGTATATGTAAAGCTTTCTGATAAATGTAAAATGTTTGATGACAATCAGTCTCAAAATTTACTTGTAATAATATATGCTAATTAAAAAAAAAATTAATATAACATTTGTGTACACATATGTATAATAAATGTATGTTCTGTACTGAAAAAATCACAATGCGTTATTGTTCATAAAAAACTAATTGCACATAATAAAGTAAATTTTTTACCATTATTTTCTTCTTTATGAAAAGTCACTTTTTTCTAATACATTATATTGTGTACATGAAACAAGTATAAAAAACAAGTATATATAATAAATAAAGAGTGTTACAAACATCTATTTTATATTGTGTATATGTTTGTTTCCTGAAAAATAACACTGTGATCACTACTATACAGAACACTATACATTTATAGATGATACAGTTTTCTTTTACTTTTATCTATTAATACACAAATAAATTGAGACTGGATGTCATAAACCATTTTACATTTATAAGAAAGCTTTATACAGAGTGTCCGACAATTAATGTAAACTCTCTCGTAGGCAAGTAAAAGAAGTAAAATTGAGTCAAAAAGTTCTGAAACATTTTTTTCTATTACATATAATAAAGGAGTAATTATTGAATAAATCAAGCCAATCAGCGCCGATCTTTAGCCGAACGCACGTCAGTGAACCGTACGCCTGGTATGGTGTGAGCGCTCCGCGTGGCTCACTGACGTGCGTTCAACTAAAGGTCGGCAGATTGGCTTGATTTATTCAATAATTACTTCTTTATTATATGTAAGAGAAAAAAATGGTTCAGAACTTTTTAACTCTTACTCTTTCTACTTGCCTACGAGAGATTTTACACTGATTGTCGGACACCCTGTATATACTGAATTGCTCTTGAAACACGGTACAGTATTTGGTCGTCAAAATCTACAAAAAAACACAGATGAACGCGAGACATACCAATT
>NW_018024423.1:0-3948 GCF_002006095.1 Pseudomyrmex gracilis
CTTATTCGCGGATCTTTGTTAATTAAAATCTCGGTAACTATTGCGAATCTAGCAAAATGGTATAGGACTTTTCACCTTAGTTTTATTCCTTCTACCTGTATACGAGCGATGTTAAACCAATTCTGGGACACCCTGTATATATAATTTATATTTGTGGTAAGTAATGGTAAGTATAATATAAATGTAATAGTAGTAAGTTGTTATAATTCATGTGTGTGTGTGCGTTCGCGCGAGCAAAAATGTGAAATATATGTCTCGAGTGACATTGAGATATATGACATAATCTGGGTTGGGTAGTGTCTAGGTAAAAAGATAAAGTTAAGTTAAAAAGTTAAAAAGTTAAATAATTTTAACTTAACTTAGTTACAGTTTTGAGCTCTTAATTTTTAACTTAATTTAGTTATATATTATCGGTAACTATTAACTTTTCATTTAATTCTCGTGAAGGTGGCCACGCCATAAGATTTTGATTTTTGCGCGAAGTTGTTCGCATATAAAACGGATTGTATTTCGTTGTATGACCATATACTTATAGACTGAAGAATTATAGACAAAGATTTCGTATATGTTTGAGAATTGTGCCAATAAATGTTGTCGTGAAATCCATCGCAACGTGATCGATAATGTTTACAGTTTTTGTAAGACGCTTATAAGATGCGTTCCGTTTCATGCATATGCGCGCATTTATTTATAGTACACGTTACGTACATTATAGATCATGTGCGCATATGCATGAAACGGAACGTGTTCTAAATTTTAAATTGCTCTGGATGTAGAATGAAAACAAAGAAAAAAGAGATTTTCTACACTTTTAAAATCAAGTGTTCAGGAGTTTAACACCAACAACCATGCAGAAGTTCATTCAAGTACATTTTACTTCCTGGGAATTATTGGTGTGTATTTGAATTTATATGTTTCTTTTAGAATCTAAAAGAGAAATAACATTAAAATCATAATACATAAAAAATATGTATATTCAATTTAATAATAAAAAGTGATAATTGTTTTCTGTAAAATCTGTATGTATACATATATACAGGGTGTCCCAGAATTGGTTTAACATCTCTCGTAGGCAGGTAGAAGGAATAAAACTGAGTCGAAAAGTATGTCCTATACCATTTTGCTAGATTCGCAATAGTTACTGAGATTTTAATTAACGATCCGCGAATTTAACGATCCGCGAATTTAAAGATCCGCGAATAAGCATGCATCGGGCTGTCTTACGTGCGTAAGAGTGCCCGCCGCGCTTCGCGCGCTTACAGTTGTTACCCGTAGCAACGGTGCGGGAGGAGCTAACATAACAGTATATATTATAGCATATTCATAATGGCAGATGAAAAATAATGATGATTGATCGCGAAAACGTGTATATTTCATTTTGATTAGCAAATTACGAACGATTACTCGCATGTTTTGCTAATCAAACTAAATAATTCTAATATCGAGATGTGTCGATAATAAATTTGTTTATTTATTCATTTGATTAATCTTTTTGTTACCGAGAACAAGATATCTTTCCATCACAATGTCGCTTGAGATGACGTTACTGACGAGATATCTCGCGTCGCAATTTCTATTGTGCTGTGTTATGGACGAGATATCAATAAAATGTCTTTAAATAGATTCTTTATTCTAAATTTTTATATGACAAATTCAAGTATACGAGATATCTCCCCCCGTCCATAGCACTTTCAAATAACAAAAGTTGTAACGCGAGATATCTCGTCTACAGCGTCGCGTAAGTGACATTGTGTTGGCGAGATATCTCGTCTATAGTAACGAAAGGGTTAATTACGGAAGAATCTCATAAAGCAAAGAAAACATTATAAGTTACATTTCGGTGGAAATATGAATGTATTACTGATTGTTATTGTTATTTATTTCTTTAATCTTTTTTTATTTAATAATTTTGTTACATACAAAAGAGAAACAATACTTAGAATAAACAATAGTTTACATATCGTATTATTGTAATTACAAAAATTAAACCTTTGTTTGTATTCTTTGTAGGAGTCTTCTCATAAAATAAATAACTACAAAAATAAATAATCATTATCGATCACATTTTGATATTAATTTTTTTATTTAAACGTTTGTAATTTTTTTCGGTATCAAATAATAAAGAATCACTCACACACAAACATCTTGTGTTTTGTCAAATATTTTCTTGTATAAAAACTGCACTATAGTGTCCATTTATTCCACTTTTAGGGATATATGGACACTAGGAAAAGGAGATAATCGAAGGGACTACTAGTTTTATTGGCGTTTTCAGTATGCCAACAAAATAACCGCAAATATACATAGGAAAGAGGTAGGGCTGCGGTTATTCGAATAAATAATAATCCGGATATTNGGATAGTGACGTCATCGACTATTTGTAATCCGGATACTTCGAAGTATCCGGATTTCGAATAGCTAGGGAACGAATATTCGGATATTTGTACACTCCGAATAAAACGGATAGAACAATTCGAATAATGAAGGTCGCATTGTGCAGTCAAACATGTAACTTGCGACAATTCTCTCTCACTAGTTTGAGATTTATAAAACTTACACTATAATCGTGTGTATTAATATTTACCGTATTTTTAACAAAAATACGGTTTTAACTTATTCGTGTTCGACATGATAATGTACCTACATACAATTTCATATTCCTATACAGTTATGTGTATAGATGTGCACAATTCTATGTACGATTTTATGAAACTTTTAAATATTTATGCATTTAGATTTATAAGTTAATATGTACGTTAATATTTATCTTTTATAATATAATATCAGAATTAGAGTAAACTTACTCGTAGATGACAAGTATAAATTCTTGAACAATAAATATCATTATTTTTGTATTTGTAATAGACATTTTTAATTTTGTGATCACATTTCTGTCTCCGAGTACTGAAAGGTCCCAAGCTAGTTTATACGCTACTGAGTATATCGAAATATCCGGATAATATGGATATTCGAATAACTCGAAAAGTACTATTCGTACTATTTGCTGCACGATATCCGGATATTCGTATACTATCCGTTGATTGAAGTTTATTCGTACATATATATTATATTCGAATATCCAGATATCCGAATCACACTGTTATTCTAATTTAAGCCGCAGCCCTAGAAAGAAGCAAGCGGATCAAAGAACAACGAAAGATGTTATTTAAAAAAGAGAAATAATTAGAAGAAAATTGTAAAGTACAACTAAAAAAACCAGTACGTTTTTGTTCAACAGTGTAAACAGTAAAGTACACCTACAATTAAGTATAATAATATGTTTGTTAAAACCAGAGACTCGGACCGAAATGAAATTTCGGTCCGTTTACGGTTTCGGTCCGATGCTGTACCTGATTTTCGGTTTCGGTTTCGGTTCCGGTCCTTTTATCAATAACGGTGACCGTAACCGTTTGGATATTGATTTTTTTCGGTTACAAGTGTTTAAGTATCTATTGTTAAATTTATACTGAATACAAAAGATAATGTAATAAATATAATATAAGTTGCATAGTATAACAAATGCACGTTTATTAACCAAAATAAATTAATTTATAAATCGTTTGACTGGGAAATTTTGTCTTAAAAATTATATCTTGTCTTTTTTGCTTTTGTCTTCTACAGCAACTTGCAATGTTGCCAATGGTCGTTTCAAGTTTGTTATTGATTTCCTATAACATATTAATCTTACGTAAATTATTATAATACATGTAAATTGTTGTAATAAAAAAATTTAAAATTAACCTTCTGTGAATATCCTGTCATATCGCTACTTACCTAAAACTAAACACTTAGAATCTTAAAAGGTTAATTGAAATTTTCAAACTTTTTTAATGCTATAAAAGAACTGGCAAAATTGAGGTAAAATTTGTAAGGCTTTAAAAGTTTAGCTTTACCTTTATAAAAATCTCATTATGTAATATTTATTTTATGTTCAAAAATTGGAAGAGA
>NW_018024423.1:4178-6724 GCF_002006095.1 Pseudomyrmex gracilis
TAGTCTACATAATATTTCGGGCCGGTTTTCAGTTTCGGTTTGACTAAAATAACGGTTACGGTCCGGTTATCGGTTTCGGTTTCAGTCCGGTCCGGATCCTTGGTTAAAACAATTGTTAAACAATTGTAACTTGAATTTAAGTAGACATCTATCTATTTTTTATATACAATGGTCCTAACTCACCTACGGTGGTGGAGATAGATAGATATTAATGTTATAATTTTTCATATTTCAATTTTTTAAAAAAGTATGATGTTCTTTGTTTCATTACTTATAATAATCGTAAGTTTACTAAATGTAGCAAATCATACATGAATGTTTTATTCGCTCTATGATTCATTACGTAATTTGATTTTTAAAACTAAGCGGCCTTTATCTTCTTTAGAACAATAGTATTTTATATTTCAGATTTAATGCACATAATTGTTATATAACTGTACACATAAATAAATAAACCTAAAAAAAAATAAATAACTAAATAAATAAATCAATAAACTAATTTGTTCTCTGTACGATTTTACTGCTAAACAGCAGCAATTACATCTTGTAGATTATATTTTCAAAGCTCACTATCTTAACACATATTACTACTCTATTTTTACGACAACAAGTCAATTTTTTAAATATTATGTAAAATTAATCCATTAATTTTACTATTATTACTATTGTATATATCTTTACTGAATTATTATATACATTTTCACAAACAATTATTATAACCATATTCTATACTTATTTAAAAAACAGTATAAACTGTTCTTGTTATTGTAAACTGATGCTACAACTTTATCGGATTATTGCGAACTGTGCAGACAATAAATCCTCTTTTCACATATTAAAACGACAGTTTACGTACTATACATTTGAGGTAAAAAATGTACTTTTACCACAGGATAGATCTCGAAAATCGCAAACTGCGTATTTTGCGAGCTCGTAAATCAGGGAACGTGATTACTCAATGAATTACGATGATTGGTTTATTTGTAGAGTACTCTCTTGTAAAATGGGGTGAAAAGTGCATTTCCTACTCCGGGGGTTGAGCTCAAAAATCACGAATTACGTATTTTGCGAGCTCTTAAATCAGGAAACGTGATTTGCCAATGAATGGCGCTGGTTGTTTTATTTTGCGAGTACCGCTCTCTTGTAAAATGAGGTGAAAAGTGCATTTCCTACTTTGGGGGTTGAGCTCAAAAATCGCGAAGCACGTATTTTGCGAGCTCATAAATCAGGGAACGTGATTTGCCAATGAATGACATTGGTTGTTTTATTTTGCGAGTACTTCTCTCTTGTAAAATGGGGTGAAATATGCATTTCCTATTTCGGGGGTTGAAGTCAAAAATCGCAAACTACGTATTTTGCGAGCTCATAAATTATGGAACGCGATTTCCTAATGAATTACACTGGTTGTTTTATTTTGCGAGTACTTTTTTCTTGTAAAATGGGGTGAAAAGTGCATATCCTACTCTGGGGGTTGAAGTCAAAAATCGCAAACTACGTATTTTGCGAGCTCATAAATCAGAGAACGTGATTTCTTAATGAATTACACTACTTGTTTTATTTTGAGAGGATTTCTCTCTTGTAAAATGGGGTGAAAAGTGCATTTCCTACTCCGGAGGTTGAGCTCAAACATCGCGAACTGCGTATTTTACGAGCTCATAAATCAGGGAACGTGATTTCTCGATGAATTTTGCTGGTTGTTTTATTTTGCTAGTACTTCTTTCTTGTAAAATGGGGTGAAAATTGGAATTTCTACTCCGGGGGTAGATTTAAAAAGTCGCAAATTGCATATTTTAGAATGTTCTATAAAAAGAAACAACATTTAGTAAAGAACTAATTTGTTTGTTTTAGTTTTAGAGGACTTCTCTCTTGTAATTTGGGGTAAAAAGTGGAATTTTTCTTCGGGGTCGATGTGTATAGGTCGTAATGTGTGTATTTTGTTATTTGTAAATGTTTTTGTTATATTCCCGGTGCTAGTTTTTCTTTTGTGTATAGGAAAGAGTAGGTTCTCTCTTGCAAAAATACTTTTGGGGTAGTTTTGCGTGCTAAGGGTTGCAGCTCAAAAATTTAAACCAGGGTTAATTAAAAGTTCATAAATAGCTCATAATTCTGTCGCAAAGAGCAATTTAATATCTGCAGTTTTAAGTGGTGGGAGGGCGCAGTCCAAAGGGACTCAGCCCCCCCACAGAAAACTTGGAATTTTTGCTCCGCAAAACGAGCTCAAAAGTTTTAAGGTGGTGAGGTCGAAAGCTCATAAAGAGCTCCTAATTCTGCAACAATTTTGAATCGATTCGGACAAGGTGGGGGGGCTCGGTCTTGAGAGGTCACTTTGTTTTGGTTCGCGCGTAATACGTTTCGGTGGAGGTATCGTGACGATAATGCGTGGTACTATTTAGTCGGCTAAACCTTGCAAATAGCTGACATTGTAGTTGTTGTATTTCGATTATATGCATATGTGTATATCGAAGTAGTGTGTGATTAGTGTTTTGCTTGAGAAACAAAGGTTTTTTTATGTGAAGTGCACAATACCGTTCTTGTCCCGTTATAAG
>NW_018024424.1:0-6759 GCF_002006095.1 Pseudomyrmex gracilis
ATCATAATTTCTTCTTCTGCAAATTGCACACCATTAGATAAAACATTATTAATTTGTAAAGAAAATAATATTATTAATAACATTGATTCAAAAGTTAGTGTGAATACAACTTAAAGTAATAACAAATTAAAAATGCAAACAAGTGTCAAAGTACAAACATTGCCTATAAAAATTGATAATTTTCTAAAAAATAACAATTACTACTACTTTGAACATAATTATTCTAAGGATGAAAGTTGGAGTTTTTCTGAATACGCAGAAGAAATAATAAAACATACAGCCGGTGNAGTTGTTTCAAAACGTAAACTTCACTGTGATAAATGTTGTGATTTAGTAGATGAAGCTAATAGTAATTTTAAATCTAAATTAACATTGTTAAAAAATCGTGAAGGTTTGAAGTTTGCTTCCGATGATGTTAATTTTATTTGTAAATGCACTGAAAAAATGATACGTCAAGAAAAACATATATTTACTTTAAATATTGATTATAATTTAGTAACAAAAACGTTAAAAGTTTTACCAAATTCAATTTTAAACGATGATAAACATTTTCTCGAACAAGAATCTCTTATNNATCATCGCAATCAATTGATTTTACTTATTATACGAACTTATATAAATATTCGTTTAAAACACGAATGTAATATTTTGCAGAATAAAAACCAAAGGATAAGAATGCAAAATAATAAGCTGACTATCTTCTGTGGACAATAACCATTGTAAATTACTTATTAAATTACTATAATTTAACGTTAATAGAAATGTTACAACACTTTAATATTCTTTAAACGCTTGTTACTTTTTTTGGAAGTTTATAGTGTTATTTTTTTATAAGTTTATAGTATTTGTTAACACTTGTGTACAAACTTTATTGGACGCCAAAAATAACTTTTGGCTAGTAAAAGTGACAAACTATGTATAGCAGAAAATTGTATTTTTCTATTTTATTTACCCACAATCAATTATTATTTATAACTTGCATATATGTTTATATAAAATCATACATGATAAATTGAACATTTTATATATTCGAGTTTCATTATACAAAATATTTCATTAAAAGCAAAACAATTTTTAAAAAAAGATGAAACAACTAAATACATTGATAAGTAAATAAAAAATGAATTACATTGATTATAATACATACATTAATTTTACATTGATTATAATACATTAATTTTACATTGATTATACTACATACATTACATTGATTATATTTGTTCAAAAGTCACAATAATGATAGGTTAAAAGAGTGAAGAAATTCTACTACCATTGATGTCGTTGCGCATGCGTCATTAGAAAAGGACATAGAGAGGTCCCATATGCACCTTTCTCTGTCTACGCGTCTATCGCATCCACTTACGCGGTAGCATAGAACTCCCGCACTCTATTCTTATATCTCTATGGATATAAGCCGGTATCCGGGCGGAAAAAGACAGAATCGTTCCGAATAGTGTTGCCGCCAGAGGCTCTGCTAGACAAAGCGTCGCTCGTCCGACTTCGCGCCGCGTGTGACATCGCGGGTGAAATAAGTGTACATCGACGTAGAATAAAACAAGAATATATTTTACGCGATCATTTTGTAATAACAAAAAAGAACATAAAAGCAATTAGTGTGTTAACATTGTTATTTTTATTGTGTTAGTAAAGTATANTTTTTCCCTCGGTCGGTCCCTCTCCTTGCGGCATCCAACAAATCCTACGGGGTAACAGTACAGAAATTAATTGCCTCGTCAATGTTGAGCTTTATTTTCGCTCGCAACAATTACGCGACTTGATGACTGGTCACGTATCTCAAGAATTCATACTGATAGTATCTAACGCAAACAATAAAAACGCGAGTAATCACGCATATCGGCGACCAGGCTATATGAGTTAACCATGGGTTGTGCACGCAANCCGCGACGGGTCGAGTCAAACGCACGCCGCACCAGTAACACACAACGTCCGCGTCGCAACGATGTTTGGCAACGCGCGCGAATCCCGCAAGCGCGAATCTACGATCGGCCGATCGTACAACGCAAGAGCGCGTGAACGTCGCTAGTCGCTTCGTAACATTTGCCCATTCCGGGTAACACAGCAATGTGTTAACAAACATTCTGCTAGATCGTAATATTCGTAATCGATGAGAAATTGACGCAGGAAGGTCACGGTGATCCTCAATCCGGCGTTCACCGCTATTTCGCGCATACTGTCGTTGCGAGGTCCAAAATACTCAAATAAGAAAATACGTGACGCATTGCAAGACGGAACGACTGAATTTTGCGAATTGATGTAACAAAAAGAAGACTGTTTACCGTTGTGGCGAGTTGTTAATTCGAACCATGACGGCAACGTCGCGTACGACCGACTACACGGTACTTGCTTTATCGTTACTGCAATTGCGTCACCGTTTGAATCGACGAAAGTTTCGCATGAGCATCTAGCTCGCGGCACTTTGATCAAATAGTCGAGCACGATATCGCGGTACTGTTGACACAGAGTCAACGAAGGCGACACAACGTCCGTTGCGTTTGTTGCAATTTGTCGCGAACATTGTCGAACAAGTAGATCTGTATCGCCGATAATCACCGGCGAAACGACACGCGTCAATGAGCGCCGGTAACAATTCGCGCACTACAATTCACCACTAAGCAACAAATTAATCATGTGTTTTGCGTCGNTTATGAAAAACCTCGTCGACTCTATTGCTTCGAAGGAAGACATCGCGTTTACAGAGCGCGCTCTGTGCCACACTGCGCGAAAACATTCCTCACACACATCAAAGAATCGGTTGCGTTCGAACAACACGTCGCATTTAACGCTAACGCAAATACGGACGACTCGCAATCGATTGCGAGTTCCGAACATAAACGGCATATTGTGATGGAGGGCGTAAGCGCTCTTTAAGTATTTTTCGTCCGTCAAGGTCCATTGGGACGACAAAATTGCGGACTGTGGACACCATGCTGGTTGCCGAACGCGACGACACAGCCAGCGTGCAAGATCGTTGTAGCTGTAGTCGATGTTCCATATTTTCCTTGCGGCCTTAACGCGCGTACAACGGACATCGTGAAATATAGATGCCACTGCGTTGTTTAATATATTTGGTACATCCAGTACGGCTATGTGCAATCGTTCCCGTAACTTGGCGGCTACAACTGCCGCGGCTAGTTTCCACAAAGGCAAAACGTTCAATTTAAGCGTAGTGGTCATAGTGCTTTCTGCAACAAAATATGATACATTAGCGCGTTCCGTCGCAAAAAGAACAAACATTTACTCTGTTCAAAACGTGTGCGATACGATGTAGACGCAATGTGGAGCGTTGCGTACAATGACAGCTACGAGTAGCACGATCCGCGGATAAAGGTATTAAACGCGACGCGCGTGTATTCCGTCGAACAAATTTAACAAACGTAGAAAATGTCTCGACGGTCGACTTCTCGCGAAATGAATTCTCTTTATTGGTCAACAAATCACAACAAGTTCGTTCTTTAACGAAATCCCCACTGTTCCATCTCTCACACTCGTGAGCGTAACGCTACAAATGTAAATACCAAAACTGAGCGAGCGCGTGTTGACACTTTGCTCAACGTTATCACAACTCGATACTTCGTTGTCATTGTACCTCACGGTTTGCGCGTACTTTATTCGAAACAAATACGCGGAACAACAACACAAAAACGAGTCGATGATATATATTGTTACGCGGCGGTCACCGCGTATTTGTCGTATTCGAGAGTCGCGTAAACAGCGCGCGCCGGCCACCTCGCGTTGTTGAAAAGAATTGTAGGGCAGAGCTGTCACGACGCGCCTCGACGACTCGTTCTGTTATAATTACGTTTGTATCCTAAATTGCAATAAAGTGTTTTTAAGAGATGCCGCGCTTCTTATCAAAACAATTAGGGGATAAAAGTTTGCAATTCACTTTTCTAGTTTTATATTAAATTTTCCAATATACCATGCTCATTTTCTGCAGTGANCTGCAAAAAAGTACAATATTTGAAGAGTACTGCAAAAAAAACTTCAAGCAATTCCATTTATTTGCAGACTGTCGAGCNAATTTTGACTTTAAATTGTCGATTTTCATCACTGTGCGCCGCGTGAGCGATCCGTTACATCGGTGTCGTATTTGTTGCGAATTGCGAATAGTGAAATATATCAAACATACCCTCACGTTAAACGCATTGAATACGCAAACGCGTCTATACACGCGTATACGGTGCGTTTACGCTTGTGCACATGTGTACCGTGCACACATACATTTTTGCGGATACAAATCTTACTTGACGCGACACCACTCCATATTAGTGCCACGCACTAATATGGAGTGTAAGTCTTTTTATGATATATCAAATGTTGGCCGCACGTGTACATGTTGGTCTTTGCAAGAGAATTTTTCGGCGGTTATGTTGTTACTAACCGAAGCAAACAGCATGTGATGCAACACGNCTTCACACTTGAGCTCTGTAAAAACGAATCGACCGTGCGTCGTTGCGACGTGGCTCCGGATCTGGAGTGCGCGGTTCACGCAAAAGTGTTTGCGTCGTACAAAGTTACGTGAAAAAATATTGGCGGACGCGAACCGTAAATCCCGAGCGCGTTGTTGTTGGCGAATTTCGCGCGCCATTTGACATTTTGTTTCTGACGTTTAACTGTCGCGGTCACTCTCGTAAAGTCGCGCTTAAGCGAGATGTTGCCAATCGATCGCTGCGGTAGTTCGCTGACGACGCGGTAACGTTGTCGACATCGAGACGAGTTCTTTTCGCCGCTGCCGTTGCTGTATCTTTGAATTCCATCAAACTCAAAAGCACTGACGCGTACTCGCTGTTGAAACTCAATGGGTCATTGTGCAGTGCGAAAAACAAGTCTTCGCGCATTGAATGAATTAACGTGTGATAAAGCACGATGGCCGGAGAAAACAATTTTGCTNGTTCTGCGTACAACGCATAATCGTCGATGCGTAACGTGACGATCATTGACGGTTTTGTTGACGACGACTTTCCGTTCATGCCGCGTTTTTGAGAAGTTGCGCGCTTTGTCGCGTTTGTAAATTATGAAATAGATTGCAACAATCTGAGCGACCGAATGTTTGCTTTCTTTGTGTACGATATTGTCCGTTTCGCGGTTACTCAACAGTTTAAATGATTTTTCTTTGCAATATTTACGGTAGACTTTTTTATACACGTCGGATCAAACTCAAAACAAAAATTTATTTCAATGCTACATTATCGCTTCTCGCGCTGCTTAAAATCTCGGTTCTTCGACTTGCGTTATGTAAATATTGTTACGCGGCGGTCATTGCGTATGCGTCGCGGGAGCCGCGTAAACAGCGCGCGCTTGGTGCGACTGTTCGTTGCCGGGCGATTCGCGTTGTTGGGAAAAA
This sequence comes from Pseudomyrmex gracilis, assembly GCF_002006095.1. Lineage (NCBI taxonomy): Eukaryota > Metazoa > Arthropoda > Insecta > Hymenoptera > Formicidae > Pseudomyrmex > Pseudomyrmex gracilis. The sequence goes on from NW_018024424.1 coordinate 5,366, forward strand.
TTGTAGAGCGAAGTTGTCACGACACGCCTTGACGACTCGTTTTGTTATAAGTTCGTTTGTATCCTAAGTTGCAATAAAGTGTCTTTGAGAGAGACCGCGCTTCTTTCTTTGCTGTGCGAACGTGCGATCGAATCCCGGTAGCCAGCGGAAAAGCTTACAACGTTTCATTAAACAGCTTACAAAGTTTTATATATTTTTGTAACCATGTATAAAAGATTTTACTTGGTGTACCTTATTGGTATTATTTCTTTTGTAGAATAGATCTTGTAGAGGATGATTTTGATAGTAATACTTTTTCTAGAGATACGAGTTGCGCATGTACTTGGCGTCGTTTTTACCTTTTTTTTAGAAAATAATATTTTTAGATGATACGTTATAGTATGATAAGTGAATCGATAATGTAAAAAAAAAAGATATCAAAATTGGCAATTTTACGCTATCTGCGTATACCATGAAATTTATGGAATTAATGTACTTATACATTAGTTATTACTACAATTGGGAGTATTATTGGTGATGGGTTAAATAATAATACTAGAAAAAAAGAAGAAAAAAAGGGAAAAACAAAAATAAGTAAAGCGTTCCACAAGCGTATGGCCATTCGGGACGAATGACCTATCAGAATGGCCGAACTGTAAGATATAGCGATCCGAGTCGTTGTCTTGTAGATGAGATGACTAGCGGCGCGCTCAACTGAGCGCTATTGTCGAGAAGCCGATTGTGAACTAAAATGCGAACACGCACGGAACTTGGAAGATAACTGATTTATCCTGAAAAGAGAGATTTCGTCTCGAGCGCAAAAGTCGAGGCAATTAGTCGTTGCCGTGATCGCTCCAAGAAGCATTCCGACCTCGATTCTTGAACAATTTGCGTATACGAAAGTCTATAGTACATGTGACATTACCAGTAAAGTTTTGTATACAACAGCTTTTCAAGAATTAAGGTCCAGCAGTGTAATAAGCAGAGATCTTCGACAAAATCAGAATAAAAGTGATCATTTATTACATTATAGATANAAATTTGTTGCTGTTAAATTGATATTAACATTGTTATATTATGATCATCCTCAAAAATAGATACCTGTAAAATAATAATAACATCCTGGATTATTTTTGTGGATATATAACAATGTTACACACTTATGACATACTTACGACTTACATCTAACATTGTTATGTACCGTATACATATCAAAAGGCACGGTAGTGCCTCGCGTCAAGTTCACGCGCGCGCAGTGCGCCCGAACAGTTCCTCTATATACGCGAAAATGAAGAATTTTAGGAGTGGGGGAAAGTTCAATCAGCAATATCTTAATACTGACTGAACCGATCGGCATTATTCTAGTCTCAATCGATTCAGGTAAAAAAGCAGAAAAGAAAAGTATTAATGTGTTT
>NW_018024425.1:0-2872 GCF_002006095.1 Pseudomyrmex gracilis
GGTACACGCAAAACTTTAAATGCGTTTTTCTCGCGAATGCTTGAAAAGCGCGTCGTAATATTTTACGACGAATTAGTGGGAGGGTAGACCTACAATGTATATAAATTTCAGCCGAATCGGAGGGGACAATGTCTGGTGCTCCCCTTGTAAGTAGGAAATATATTTGAAAATCTCTCGGAAAATTTGTTGATATAAGGTAAGACAAACCAGTGACGCTGTATGTTATTAGAACTCTTGCTAGACAAAAACCTTCTTGTGTCATTGTTTTTATAAAAATTCTGTTTCAGTCTAATTATGAAATTGTCATATATGAAGTCCGTAGGATAATTATTGTCAACTAATGAATTAAATATAAATTCATAATTTTTTGAATGGAATTTTGGATGTGATAAAAAGAAGGCCCTGTCCACGAGGCTGATGACCGTGCCTCTTTTTTGACATATAGGGTGGTTGGAAAAATAGTTAAGGTATCTTCCAGAAAACGTTGGCTTGTGATACCAGTCATGTATTAATTTGTTATTATTTTTAATAATAGTAATGTCCAAAAAATTGAGTCTGTCACCACCCACCTCCAAAGTAAATTGAAGTCGTGGGTGATAAGTATTGTAAAGATTTAAAACAGCATCAAATTGCTCTTTAGGAACCATGAGAGCTATGTCATCAAAGTCATGTCTTACATGTAAAGATGGACGGAAGGAAAGAGATTCAAAAATGTATATTTCCAGATCTTGCATTACAATGTCTGGAAGAATCGGAGAGAGAGGAGAACCGATGGGAGCTCCAAAGGTCTGTTATAATATTTATTATTGAACAGAAAAAAAGTAGAGTTAAATACCAAATTAATTGCTAGAAAAATTTCCTCTTTAGGTAAACTTGTATTATGTGAAATTAAACACCATCTCTTTTCCAAACCACTAATTACAAGTTCAAATGGAATATTAGTGAAAAGAGATACAACGTCGAGTGAAATGAGTTCGAAATTATCATCGAAGTTAACGTTAGAGATCAAACTAGCAAGGTGGAAACTATTATAAACAAAACTCGACGGGGGTTAAAGATTTTTTGAAATTATTTTATGTAAAAACATTGCCAAGTTATATAGAGGACTATTAATAGAGGAAATAATGATCCTGAGAAGATTACCAGGTTTGTGTATCTTCGGAACTCCATAGGCTCTAGGAAGGATAGTTATAGATGTATTTAAATTTTTATATGTTAGTTCAGAGATGTAATCGCGAGCCTTCCATCTCTTAATTAAAACTTTGAGAGAATTCAATATAGAGTTCACTGGATTCTTTGTTATAAGAACATACGTGTTGGTATCAGAAAGCATCTCCTCCATTCGACTCGTATACAAGTCCCTATCTATTGCAACAACCGCATTACCCTTATTAGCTCTAGTAAAAGCAATAGAAGGATGATTTTTTTATAAATTGACGAGTGAGTTTCTGAACTTGAATGACATCTCCGTAATATGTAGTATTATTGAATTTAGAGATTCTCATATGTTTGAGAGTAGAAACAAATTGCTTACGGCATTCTATTTTATTGTTATTATTTAAATAATTACTATTGTTTTCGAAATTCTTAATCAATTTAAACGTAAGTTTTTGATTATTGACAGGTGGAAGACAAAACTTCTCTCCTAATTGTAACAACCCAGAGACTTCAGAAGGAATATAAGTATTAGTGAGGTTAATAAACCAATTTTTACGTGGTTCTAATAAATTCCTCGAGTATGTTTGAAAATTTAAATTAATTGTGTAAATAGGTTGTTCAATAGTAGGCGGTGAAAAGGAAAATCTGAAAGAGTTATGTGTGAGAAAACTATTGCAAGATGTAGAAACAATATTTTGAGGAGACTGACCGCGTGGAGTTACAAAATATTTTAAGTTTTTAATGGAATGTCTTTTAATCAACTTACGTTTTAACCAATTAATTTTATTAATCATCCTTCTATATTCACGTGAATGAAATTTATCCAAATTTGATAATTGGGTATTGAAAAATTTTTTGTAGAGCTGAAACGGCAAGTTATGTATGACAGATTTATTGATAATAAATATTTTGTTTAGAATAAACGAGCGGTATCTGTACAGGTCGATTATTTCCAGCCGAAGGATGCTGCGCGCAAATAGAGCTCGTTTGTTATCAAAAACACATCGTTGTTTGTAGTTATGAAAGGTGACTCTTGGAAAGCAACACGATCGATAGTATAAATGTTGCGGTAATAAATCATGTTTCTTACAAGATTTCAAAAATAAAATACGATTATGTATTTTAACAAGCCCTCTATTGTGTTTTATCCACGATTTTAATTCAACAACAATAGAGTTACCAAATCGTTTGTGTAAAAATTTAAAAAAAGAAAAATGATGTTGTGAATGTTGCATACTTCCGTCAACAATAATAAATATATAAAGATGATTGTATGAAGCTTTGAGAATTTTCAAAGAACAATGAATTTTGGCTATTGAAGCAATAACACCGTTGTTAGAGTGTATACATTTAAATCTGTTTATTAAACAATTAAATTAGCATGAACGCTTTTGACCTTGTATTAGGTCCTTTTCAAATGCATTTTTACAATAAATAACGTATAAAAACAATTAATAATATACAAATAATAAAAAAAATATATACAAAAAAAGAATTAATTAAAAATCGCAGAAAATACGATATACAATGTCACTTACAAATTATATTAGATAAAATAGGTCGCTCAATGTCCTCGGTTTGGGGGTCGGGGGGACAGCCCCGGCCTTCCAAGGGCAGAGCTGACTGCCACCGAGCGCGTCCCCAGGTTGCGGATAGGGGAACGGCCTCAAGTACTGAGGTTAGCTGCGAATAACCCCTCTGGGGGGAATAAGCA
>NW_018024425.1:6102-7857 GCF_002006095.1 Pseudomyrmex gracilis
GTCTCGGGCGAGTTCCGCCACTTTGTCGTGGTGCCCGGGCTTAGGGGAGCAATGACCTGAAGAGCTATGCCGGCGGGGACTTAGAAATAAGTCCCTGGCAGGGTCACCCATGCCGGACAGGTCTTCAGGGAGCTCCTGAACTAAGAGCGGAACTAGGGGAAGGTAAACCTCGAAAGAAAACCCGGGGAGGTCGGCCTCGCAGCCTTGAATGGCAACCGACCTAGGTCAGGTTCAAGACCGATATAAAACCGCTACTTCTGTTTTCTATGGAATGAGCAAGAAGAACGAAGAAGTCTTACCGGACCAGGTCGACCGGACGGCCAGGTCCCGGCGCGGGGGGACTAGTGTCCCGGGTTCCCTCGTGTCGTTATCAAACGACGGGCGGGTAGAGGAGTGCCCCGCAGGCTCCTCTACCTACGATGCGTCTGCGAAGGTGGACGACGGACGTCCACTTCGGAAGCGAGGTCGCGCGAACTCGCGGCCCGACTTGCGCCGAGAGGACTCGGAAGAGTCGACTCGCTCCATGGGGAGTTTTACCTCCTCCATGGAGTCGTTGCTGGAGGCTTCCCTCCCGGGGTCTTCAGACATGGAGATGGGCTCCTCCGGAGAAAAGCCCACCCCATCTCCCTTTTCCACCGCAGAGGGGATAGCTGCCATGGTGGCAGAGAAGATGGCGCAGCTGGAGAGACGGGGGCGACCACCTACCACGGGCGAGTACATCGGGTATGGTAAAGCCCGGGACGCCCTCCAAAAGGCGAGGCTGGAGGTTAAGGAGCGGAAGCTGGAGGCGGAGAGGCAGCGTGCTAACGCTGCTACAACAAAACGCCGCTCTGACTCCGAGACCTCGAAGCGCTCAACCGATACCGAGTCGGTAAAAAGGTTGAGGCGCACCTTTATGAGGTTGGGGGGTGAAGACGTCGCCATTGAGTGCGAGACCCGCAACACGCTGGGCTTGATCGACCTTATTTATAAGGCGGTCAATGTCTGCGACGAGGTTGCGAGTCGGGCCAAAAACCTCAAAGGGACAGACGTCAAAGCCTTGAGAGAGGCAGGCCGAGACGGGCGCATGGTGGCAGACGCCCTGTACGTCCGCCTCAAGGGTGACCCTACGGCAACGACTGCACAAGTCCTGCCACAGGTGTACACCCAGAACGAGGACCTGAAGAAGGAGCTCAAGAGGTTGCAGGACGAGGTGGTGGAGCTGACTGCCAAGCTCAGCATGCCGCCACCTCCTCCTCCTCCCCCGGCGAGCAGAACGTCGGAGGACTCTCTGCTGGAACGCATCGGCGCCCTGATCGATGCCAAACTCGCCGCCCTGAACCTCCCGGTGAGGGGGACGTGCGAGTTCGAGGGGCCGGGGGAGAAGGGGCGGCACTTCGGTGTCGCGAGAAGGATCACGGGGGAGGCTGGGGGCCAAGGCCAAGACCAAGGCGAAAGCCAAGGCTGAAGCCAAGTCCTCCGTCCCTCCCCGGGGTGGCAAGAAAGAGGGGTCCTCCCTTGCAGGTCCGCCTGGCAAGGGTGCTGCTGCTCCGGAATCCTCGTCCTCCGCCGGAGGCGAGGTACCCTGGAGCAAGGTTGTGGGTCGCAAGGCCCGACGCGCCACCGGGACGACAGCGTCCGGTGCCCCCGGTGGCGAGTCGCGGAAGGTTGCGTCTACCCCCGTGACCGGTGCGCCGGCCGGGAGTAACGCGAAGAGGAAGAGGTCCCGTGTGCGACTCCGGGTGCCACGATCGGCGGCCATCACCGTGGCTGAGG
>NW_018024426.1:0-6751 GCF_002006095.1 Pseudomyrmex gracilis
GCCTGCTCTCGTATACGTGCAGATGTGAGAAGACTCCACTTGCCAGTGCGAGGCGCGGCATTTCTGTTGATCGTAAACGTTCAACTTGATGTGTTGCAACTTGTCAGGGACCAAACCGCCCAACTGGAAGTACATAAAAACATCGTAAAAATTTTTGCACCTTTTACATCTTCAAAACTATGAAATAATTAAATCTTAGATCAAAACATGTTGCGACAACATGTTTCTAACACGTTCAGTTTGATAAATGGGCCACGAGTTCAAGTTTGTTTTTTAATTGCGTAATAATTTTTATTTTTTTTTGCTCACTGATGTTCTTCCCCATCCGCTTAAAACGCAAGGAGATCCCGCGGAGATATCGTTGGTCGCGAGTTGAATAGGTTGAATCGTGGTGGTAAATTCAACGGATCTCGACAGTTTGAGCACACCGATGTCGTTGATTAATCTGGTAGCATCGAAATCTTCGTGAGGGACGGCCGCGGTCGCTGTATAAACAGTTCCCTCTTCACTCAACAGATTCGTGCCTGCGTGAATAGTCAGGGATTTCAGAGCATTGGGATCGTTGGCGTAACTGTAATGAAAAAACGTTTCTATTAATTATATTTTACAGTGCTCAATTTTGAATATCTTTTTCTTTGATATTTATTTAATAGCGAAATAAGTAATGAACGAGCAACACGAAATACGTACGAAACAATACAATGAGCGGCGGTGAGGACGGTGCGTGCGGAGATGATGGATCCGCCGCAGGAGTGAGATCCGTATCTTCTCAGAGATACCTGATGCGGATACGCGCCCACCGGAGCGTCTTCTCCACCGACAATATGGGAATTCGGGAAGCCTGTGTGCGGAAAAAGGTCAGTAATTTATGTACGACATGTTGTTTGTATTTCTTTACAAAACGTGCCGTGCTCGTAAGAAATTGGATAAATATTTTTTTAAAGTGTGTCGAATTCCAATCAGTACTAGTTGTTATACAAAACGTATACAAAACGTTTTTATTACTTCAAAAATTTATTTTTATTTCTTCTAAAAATTTATTCATTATTCGTATTTTTGTTCTTCTTCTTTTCTTCAAGATCGCGAAATAAAAGTTCTTTTTTACAACATTTTTCACGTGTATTTTGAAATATACCGATTGTGTGTGTGTCGCTTACCATGAGCGGCTGCTGCCAAGCAAACAAGTACGAACAACGCCAACATGATGAGACCGTGAGACTGATTAATAACAAAGCTTGGTCGTAGGGATTTATATACCGCTTTGGAGTACTCGAAAAAATGTTCGTTGTAACACGCTTGTGTACATTACGTAAGCACAAATTAAATGTTTTAAGTAATCTAATCCTTAACAGATTTAATCATTGTAATCTCTACGAGACAATCCAAGAAATTGTGGGGTAATCGATCAAATGACTATTCTTTTTCGTGAATCGTCCGAGATTTTTTTATCAGGATAGATGTCTACGAAAACTTTTATCTCGAGTACTTGACGCAATCGATAGACAGTAATTCGAAGATGTTACTTACCGTGCTTCTTGATCCAGTCATGATACGCAGATACCTTGACAAATTTGTCAGGAACACCCACCGCGCACGGAGTCACGAAGGATGCAATTCCGATCTGAATGCCGTCCGCGAGTAAAGCGCTCCCCGAATCACCCTTAACGACGTAAGTAACGTCACAATTTCATATAAAAATATATATTTTTCTTCTTTTTCTATTATAATTACATACAAGCAAAACTTGAAATTACAAAGAGTAATAATGAACTTACGTGACACACTCCCTCGTTCTTTCTCGTGAAAGTGCAAATGTGATTGTCAGTCACTCTCCAGCTCGAGTCTTTGCATTTCTCGAGAGAATAAATCTTCAGTGCGATCTCTTGCAAGACATTGGGTGTACGCCCATTGAGCTAAAAAGCGCAAAGAAAGAAACGTGCAAGATATATAAAAATATATACATACATTTTGTATACATATACATATATATTTTGCACGTATTATATATAATCGTTTCGTATAATGAATCTTACGGAAGTACTACCCCAACCGGACAGAACGCAAGGAAGATCTTCAAGAACGAAATCGTGCCGCGCGATCGGAACGGGCTGCACCAGGTCGTTAAACGCTATTTCCTTCTTCACCTTAACGAGACCGATATCGTTATTGAACGTGTAACTGTCGTAATCCGGATGCCACAGTACTTTTTTTACTTTGTAAACATCACCCTTCTCGTTCAAGTAGATCGTTCCGGCGTGGACCGTAAGACCCTTCAAATCTTCCCCGTAACTTTGAAACAATTGTTTTCGCATTACATAACAAAGTTGTCGTTTCTTAAACCATGACGAAGTTTTAAATAAATAAATCGCGAGGATATTTACGTATTTACGCAATGAGCCGCGGTGAGTACGTAACGTTCGTTAATAATTGACCCTCCGCAGCTAAATCTGCCGTAGTATTTCAGGGCTACCGAATGTGGATACTTGCCAATGGGAGCGTCCTTGCCGCCGACAATGCGAGGAGAGAAGCCTTAGATTTTTTGTTTTGAACAAATTGTGATTATGTAATAAAATAATTTTATAGTGTACTCGTAATAAATATTATATAATAAATGGAGTAAAACATCTAATGATCGGCATTTTAAAGACCTGTCTTTAAGTTTTTTTTCAAAAGTATCAATTAAAGAAAAAAATGTTGCTATAAAAAATCCAAATTAATTCTAGTGTAATATCAAATAAAAAGTAATCATAGACAAAATCATCTAGAAAAAATCATTAAGTGTCAATCATTAAAATGGTACCAATAATATTTACTGTAACACGCATTTAATTTGAAATTAATTTCCAAAAACTTCACGTCACAGGTGATGTTAAGAAAAAAAAGTTTTTTTAAGAAAAGAAAGATTTTTATCGATGAACTCGATTCGGAAATACCTTGGGTGATGCGTGCCAGAGAGATGAGAATAAAACAAGCGATTGCGTACATCTCTGACGGCGAATTTCTCTACGACGGACAAGCAAAGCAAATACACGCGTTCAAATATTTTATACATGTATTTATACATGTTTCTCTCAAGTGTTCTAATTAAAAGATAAATCACAACATGTGTTAGTGAGCATTTTTGATATTGCGTTGTTGTTGACTAAAACGATAGCTTTTCAAGTTCAAATATTTTTATGATAATATTGTTGTACAATCGGAAATTGCTGTAGGAACACAGGTGAGTCGAACTCTCTCTGTACTGTCTTCGATTAATCTTGCGCGATTAATTTGAGACACATTAGCTTTCTGATTTCTTTTCGAAAATAATATTGACAAATCACCGTTCTAAGTGCGAGCGATAACGCGTTATCGAGATATTTCGCATACTTGCAAAATATAATTTTTAAGTAGTCTTAATAGTAGTTTATTTTTCTTTCACACGATTTTTGAAATAATTCTTTCAAATTTCTTTGTTGTCAAAAATAATGATGAGTGCGTTTGTGCAAAAATGAGCATAAGCACTATATATTCATCAAGTTGATAACACTTTGGTAAGAGTGTTTCTCTAAATGCGTTCCCAATAATACAAATGTTGATCAATATCGCCGATTTTTTAAATCTGAAGTTGAATTCAAATGGTTTTTCCAATTCTTGTTATCGGGAAGATCGGGAAGGGAATTGTGTCGATTTCAATGTTATCTGCGCCGACAACAATCGTGTCGTAATTGACAGATCGCTTTCAAACTATAATATAAAAAAAAAGATCTGTATAAAAATAAAATGCGATATATGATCTGTGTGCTCCTCAGATAACGATTAATCTTCTGATAATATAGCGAATCTCTAAAGATTAACGGATTTGCTTCAAGATTTTATTCAGGAATCAAAGTCCTGATAATATGTGCAATATAAAAAAATATAAACAGTGTATAAAGCGCATTATATCGCACACATTTTTATAAATAATTTTATAAAATACACAGACAAATACTTAAATAAAATTACATAAAATAAAATTCACTTAAAAAAAATTTTACACATTATACTCCGAGTTGATTTTACTTTTTCCGAATCGCGACATTTAAAAAACCAAATATCAAAAAATCAATTATAAAAACTTAAGTACATAACGTGTAGATTACATTTGGAATAGTTTGTCGCTAACTTGGAATTAGATTAAATTTGCTGACAATGCGTATCGCGTGATATTCAGTAATAGCGAGATCAAACACTCTCTTATCGTGAATGAAAAGGAATCTATCTCTTTTCGTATCAAATAGTATTTTATCTGTTCTTGACCTTAAGAGAATGCTTAACCGCTGGTAAAAGTTCGCTCAGCTGCTACTCAACCGCTATGCTATCGGGTAGGTGGCGCCATCTCTCCGGACCGAATCAAACCAAAACAAGGATAGATGACATGAGAGCCAAGGATAGACATATGTTTCTCTCTGACGCTTCTGCTAAAATTGTACTAATCGTATTTCGAAGTTTTCTTGTCTCACAAGGCTTCAAAATCTTTTTTGAAGCACTCAAAATATTCGTCCATGTTTCTAGTTTGGGATAAAAGTATTTTTATTTGGATTTATATGGCCAATTTTGCATATAAAGTAAAAATGTAGTTTCTGTAATAACAGTCTAAAAACTTTTTTTTGTTTTTCTTAAATTTTTAGGCTTTATCCCATTCTTTACTATATTTTCTTTATTTCTGGAGAAGCATTTTTTATAAAACAGGACGGTTCAGCATCCTCTTAATATGGTACAATACATTTCATCTGCGAAAAAGAACCATGTTTCCTTTCTCTGCGCACAAACGATGATTTATTCTCTCAACAAATGGCGCCATTATACGTACACGGCGTAATTTCGTAATAAAGGAGAAAATAATAATATCGAGAAAATGTATAACCAATATCCGTTTAACGAAACACACGAGCAATGAATTAACGCGTCATCAGCAATATTCCCAATATGTACTGAGATAATTTCAAAAACTTTTTGCTTGCTTTATTATGTAACATAAGAATATAATTTTGCATATTCTCTGTGACGGCTGTAAAGAGACAGAGAGAGGAACTTCGCTTTTGTCTTTTCAAAACTCTCAAGAAGTCTGCCTTGTTCACATACGACATGTCCGGCGAAAACTTTGTAACGATATGTTTACATCGTTACATCTTGCCTCATCGCTTAAAAGGATTCATTATTAGCACGGAGTCTATAGAAAAATAAAAAAAAATTTTGAAACAATTAACAGTTTAATATTGATTCGAACAAAATACGAAAAGTTACTTTATAAAACTAACTCGTTACCATAATTAGATAGCTTTTACTTTTTACTCAATTCTGATTAACAGTATAAAATAATTGAAATTAAAATATTACCTTTGATATTCTCGTTATACGTAGTCAATTCTGAATTTCGATTTTTCTTTTTTTGCGAGTGATCTTTTTTTTACGTTGGTTTCTTTTTTCTTTGGCTTTTATTTCTTCTTTTGATTTTATTTTTCTGTATTTTCTTTTATTTGCAGCAATTTTATTGATACAATTTATTAAATATTTATGGGAACATCAAAACCTTGAATATATATTTATCCACTCTAAAAATATGAAACATATATTTTTTTATATCTTATATACATTATTTATATCTTGTATACATTATTTTATATTTTATATATATTATTTTTTATATTGCAATGTATATTGCAAACATATTTTTTATATGTTGCAATTTTTTAAAAAATAAATAAATATATATATATATATATATAGTATATACACGGTGGGCCATTTGAATCTCAACAGCCATATATCTCGATTTTTATGCATGCTCTGGAAAAATGATTTAGACAAAAGTTGCTCGGAATAATAAGGGCCAACTATCTGTGCAATCAGATTTGACCTTGACAATAAATGTCAAGGTCACTTCAAGGTCAAAACGTTTTTTTCTTATGGGAACCCATATTTTTAAAACCGGATTCGAAAAGAGCGGAAAAGTTTACGTCCAGATACGTATCTAAGTTCAACATTAACGTGACCTTTATAGATCAAATAAATTCCTAAAAACCAACCCTGCTAAACCACAAGTAGGCTAACCCAATAGTTAGGTTAATCTAAAGACGAGCAGGCAACCCTACAACCACGTGATCGCTGTAATTTTACCCTTGCCGAACCTTACTTTTAGCACTACCCAGAAACAACGACGTGGACGAAGCCTACTTGTGGTTTAGCAGGGTTGGTTTTTAGGAATTTATTTGACCTATGCAGGTCACGTTAATGTTGAACTTAGATACGTATCTGGACGTAAAATTGTCCGCTCTTTTCGAATCCGGTTTTAAAAATATGGGTTCCCATAAGAAAAAAACGTTTTGATCTTAAAATGACCTTGACATTTATTGTCAAGGTCAAATCTGATTGCACAGATAGTTGGCTTCTATTATTCCGAGCAACTTTTGTCTGAACCATTTTTCCAGAGCATGCATAAAAATGGAGATATATGGCTGTTGAGATTAAAATGACCCACCGTGTATATATACATATACAGGGTGTCCCAGAATTGGTTTAACATCTCTCGTAGGCAGGTAGAAGGAATAAAACTGAGGTGAAAAGTCCTATACTATTTTGCTAGATTCGCAATAGTTACTGAGATTTTAATTAACAAAGATCCGCGAATAAGCATGCATCGAGCTGTCTTACGCGCGTAAGACTGCCCGCCGCGCTTCGCGCGCTAACGGTGTTACCCATAGCGACATATGGGAGGAGCTAATATAAC
>NW_018024427.1:0-6748 GCF_002006095.1 Pseudomyrmex gracilis
GTGTTAGGACTGCTAGCTCACTGTGTGGCTCCGCAAGCCGGAGAGTTTACCGCAGTGAGACATAGCCGTGTAAGGAACGTTGTAAAGATCAGGAGCAATAAAGGATATTGTAATAAGTTCGAGCAAAGAACTTCTTCTTCCCGACCTTCCTCGACATCCAACATATTTGTGGTAGCCAATAAATAGCAGCCTTATTATCTTGATCCCCAAACCATAGCTGTGAGTCAGGGATTGTATGTGGCTCAGCTATACAGGCTATCCCAGCCCCAGCCTCTATCATTCGCTGAACAAGTAAGTCCTGCGAAGTTCTTGAATGGTTGACATTGAGTTGGATTATTAACATACTTGCATTTGGTCCTTGTCATCCGCCAGACCCCCACCAGCAGATTCTGTTGTTCCGATCTTTTCGCGGGTGTTCTCCGGACCCGGTTCCTCAGTGGCAGTCCCACGTTGCGCTCTAAGGCCGCTAATCTTTCTAGCCGCACATTTGTCCGTTCCTACTCTATGATCTGACGTGAGGCCATGCGACAAACACACGGGACATCTTACTCGACCAGCGCAAGCCATGGCCTTGTGCCCCGCCTCCCCACATCTATAATACAAATTACTTCTATCAGTGTTACTCGGGCACATAGATCTCACGTGCCCGAATTTCAGACATTGAAAGCATTGTAACCTTCTTGTGGGAAGTAGTACGACTCGTGCAAAAGTCCAACCAAACCTTACTCGACCTAGTTTAACCAAATTTTGGATTGCATTGACCGGGCATTGTAACCAAATGGCGTAAAGCCCATTCACCATAGGCTTAATTGGGCCCGCCTTACTTTCGCTATTGTTGCATCCGCCAACCGTTGTGACTCGCTCAATAACTTTATTTTCTGTAAACGAGTCATCAAACCCAACAAGGCGAATTTCAGCTCGTTTAGAAGGAATCGTAACGCGGGCTTCTTGACCAAGAGCCATCTGCAATTTATCCTGCAGCAGTCGCGTCTTCTCTTTACTGTTTTTTCCAGGGATTTGAACAAGTAATCCACCGGTTACGTTTTTCCGAATCCTTGTATCACCGAGATTCAGCGGCTCGAGGTTCACCTCCCGCCGCGCCTTCATGATCTCTGCATACGTGGTTTTCCCATCCGTTATTCTAATAACCACCGCAGCCGAGCGCGGCGGGCGTATACGGGAAAGTCGCTGGTTCTCCCTTACCTTCGGCTGTCGCCTCGCCGCAGAGGGACCAGCGTTCGTTCGCCTTTCGCTCTGCAGTCACCCCCGCCTTTGTTTCCTTGACTCGACAACTGACCACTCTGTATCGCTCTGGGTAACTGAAGCATCAGAGTCTCTCCTTTCATCCTCAGTGGCAGTGCGCCTTCTACGCCGACTCCGCCGAGACCGAGGTAGCCGCTGTTCGAAATCCTCCTGAGTGCCTCTATCTTCCTCCGAGGTTAAACGTCCCTTAGAGCTTTTTCTTACTATCTGTACAGGCCGAATCGCATCAGACGGGACAGATCCGCTCTCTTCTATCTGGGCAAGAGATCTTCGGCCGGGTAAGACCAAAGACCCCCGCATGCCACTCATCTGGGTCCCAACATACGACCTACTGCCAACCGGTAAGGACAAGTTTGGACTTTGCAGTGATTCCAGAGGGGATGTCGCAATGTCCCTAGTAGGCACAACAGTCTCGGTGATCTCAGACCAATCCCGACTTTTCCGTCATGCACTTTTTGCTTGAATTGTCTAAATTCCCGTCTCAATGCATCAATCTGATCGCGAAGCGAGTTATTCTCCACTTTGAACTCTTTATTCTCTTTAAGCAGCTCAACCTCTCTCATGTGTAAATACGAGATGTCTCCTGTCAGCTCGCACCTTGTAGCCAAATCGGCTGCCGCACATTTAATTTTCTGTACGCTTAGCTTTATAGAGTGCGATAAGGCACCATTCAAATTCTTACTTTTGGCCCGTATATTCTCTATATTATCGGCATTGTCCTCAATTGAGGATGCAACCAATGCTGCCGACTTATATCTACTGCTATCATACGTTATCGTTTTCGGCGATATATTATCGCTTGCCTTCCTTTTATTCCGCACAATCGCACTGACCGTTCTTGTAGACACCCGCCTAGCCTTCGTGTTACTCACCGAGACCTCACGTCTCGTTTCCATAAATTGTAAACTCACTTGAAAAGAGGCCCTGAGTCTAAGGAGTTCTCTTCTCTTTTTGAACAAACCGAACAACAGCACTGGCTGCACTTTGGGACCTTCAAGTCCAGCGCAGCAGTCTTTAGTGTTTCTCGAGCACCCGTAGGGACAACACCATATATGCTGTTGATACGAGAAAGCTCAGTTATTTTTTCGCATAGATTAAGCATTTGCTCGCGGAATTATTGTTACGCACGCGGAAAGCGTAGTGCGCGAATGATAGGTTCTATTGTGATACATAGATTGTTATTAATAAAGATCTTGTGCGCAAGCAAAGGTGTCTGAGTAATCTGTGTGAACCCAATTCCTATCCCATCGTTCTCGGAGGATTTCAGAGGACGACTTTTGGTGTTTGAAGGGGCCACAGCGCAAAAACCATCTGGCGACCGAGAAGAGACGCAGAAAACCTGTAAGTACTAACCATTTTAAACTAACCCGGTCACAACCTAACCTTGCGACCGACGCCCTCAAGGAGCAGCATACCCGTCGAGGCACTACCCGGAAACGGATTTGGTCTACCAAATGCAGAGACAAGCAGTTCTAAAAAGAGAAACCAGCATTTACGGATTAGACAATATAAATCCCGAAAAAAGACTTATGAAAGGACAATTAGTCATTTGATTTGAGTTAATTTTTAGTCATTTGATTTGAGTTAATTTTTAGAGCGGGTCACATACGCAATATAGTAACCAATGTATATTTAACCATCCGCATATGTGAACTCGGGGTGCATAATGCCCCATAGTTTTGTTTATTGTACATTCCAAGGGTATATGATATTTGGAGACACCCATTTTTGACGGGTGTACTCGACATAATGACATTTGAACTTTTTGACTCGAATTGTTGAAAATTTTATTGAAGCATGATTTGTGAATGCAACTTAGCGTGGTAAGCTAATTTTCGCCAACAATTACGAATATGTGATTTTTGGTAACAATTCAGCATTTTTGGGAAAATCGGTAAAAACTGTCAAAATGTCAAAAATTCCAGATGCTATCAAAGTCATATGATATAACAAACCGGCAAACAAAGTTGGAACCACAATTCAGATATTTCAAAGGTTTACCTAAAAAGGCACTACGCCGCTAGGACTTAGTTCAAATTAAGATTGGTGAATTGTTGCTCAGATTTCTGGGACAGTTTTCTTGGGTTAAAAGAAGTCAATACCAGAAATTTTGGCAACAATTGGAAAGTTTTAATTTATGAGAAAACAACACGCTGCGAGGTTTTAGTTAAAGTTAAAAGTACTCAATTGTTGACCAAATTTTGGTGTTAGGTAAATCTTGGCATCAGGAATCCATCCCTGGAAAAAGTTTTAACAACTATAGCAGTTTAATTTTGTGAGTTATACTTACCTGTAGGTAGGTAGGTAATGTTGAAGCACCACGCCGCAGGAACGTAGTCGGATGTTTCCTCATGCCAATGTCAGAACCTAAGACATAAAAAAAAAGTAAAAATACGTAAGTGTTAACCAAACTTTGGTGGTAAGCATACCTCGGCATCAGAAAATCTTTCCTGTAAGAATTATTAACAATTTGGTTATTTAATTTTATACTTACCTGGAAGTCGCTGCTAGAAAAGCACTACGCCGCGAAAAGATAGAAGTCCGCCTCATGCTGACGTACAAATCTGAAAGTTCAAAATGTTGTAATTGTTAGTAAAACTACCTGGTATGAAGTTTTCGGAAAGAATAGAGACCTATAGAAAATATAAATTTTCCACAATTAGGCCTATTTTATGTTTTTACTTGAAATCGGAAATTTTGTAAAAGTAGTGATAAGTTGATAAATACTTACCTGGGGATTTCTCAAAATAGCTGGAACATCTCTAAAACAAAATAAGTTAATTAGGCACTTGTAGAAAAAAAATCAAAGTTTTGTTAAAATACATGAATTGTTGATAAAACTTGCAGGGAACGTTTATTTAGGCATAAATAAACGATCCACGTCAAAATTTTTAACATTTTGGCATTTTCTGAGCTGAGTTGTACACTAGAATTAGATAATTCTCTCGGGAAACGTACGTATGTATATTTCCTAATGCGCATGCACGCACGTAATGCAAAGACAGACACGTGCGTGCGCGTATATATGTACTCCAATTGTAAACGCGAAATGCAGCTTGGTTGTATGAAAAGAAAGCAATGAGCGTGTTTCGACATTGTCACCAGAGCCGGAACCACGGACAAGGAAGCGTGGCAGGGTGTAGAGCAGGACCAGACATCGTTGAGAGACGCGCTGTTGAGTGCCCAGATAAGATATGAGAGATTGGAACTCCGGAAGGAGGCAACCAGTTGGGCGGGACGCGTGCTAAGCGAAGTCCTGAGTAGAGTTGAACTGAGCACAAGTTTTTGAAACTAAAAAAGGGACTTGTTAGGCTTAAATAAGAATTTGATTTTTTTGTTATTATATGTTATTATATGTATGTGTGTGTGTAGTGATACTTTGTACACCAACTTACCCGCGAGTAAATAACTAGTACGTAAGTCGCGAGGAAGTCAAGACGACACTAGTTGTAAGCTCGTTCGTTTTCTTTTATATATCGTTAAACAATAAGTAACCAATCCTGAGCAACAGGAGTTATTGTTAGGAATATTTTTGGTTTTGTGATAGATAAACGTAACAAGAACCCCCTTGTATTAAAAGGCGTTATGTGATGAGTGAAGGGAGGAAAAAGGCCAAAGTTAGGCTTAAGATTGTTTTATACTTTTATCAAATTCTTCGTTTTGTTTTGGTTTAGAAAAACGTTATTCCGAGTTGTAACTACGTGTGTATTTTATTTTGTTTAAAAGCCCATAAAGTTAAGACAGAGGCTGTGTTTTGTTAGTTAACCGTTTTAGGTTTTGGTTTGGGTAAGTAAGCGTCACGGAGGTGAAATAAGCAAACCACGGGTCTGTATTGTAGGTGGGTAGGATACCTGCAGTTAGTAGAGCGGTTAAGCTAAAAAGTAGTTATTAAGAAAAAGTATTTGGTAAACAAAAGTCTGATACTGGTGACAAAACCAAATATCGCAAAATAAAACGTTATTTAGGGTTTGTGAAAATTTTGGTAATATTGAGATTAAGAAAACATTTTGGTGTTGTAAGAATCATGGACCGGCGTAGAAACCAGCCATGATAAAATTTTGCCTTAATCGGCATGTTTAAATAATTTGTTTAATTAACAAATTATTTAATTAGATTCTTGTTCGCCAATGTCAAAAGACCCTGAAAGTACGTAAAAATTTGCTTATGTCGCGCCCGGGTGAAAGTTCTTGTTCTAGGGACTTTAATGTAAGAACGTACCTTAAGGCGTGGTTATGGTATACCCGTGTGGGTAGTAGCCTTAGGGCCGAGAAGAAGGAGCGTCCATCTTGTCTCCAGAGTCGATCTACGAAAACCGTACGGTACGGATGCGTATCCTTGTAATCGTGCGAATAAACAGTTTTCGGCGGCTCGTTCTTGCACTAATAAACGCTAGTGTTAAACAAATTAAGGAAACGTGACAATAATCATACTTCAAATTAGTTAGGGGGGTATTTGGGATCTNTCATATACGAGATGCAAATCTAGCATCCTATATGATTTTATGAATTGAAATTTCAATTCAAAAAACTCACATGTAAAAATAATTTACATGTGAATTTCATACATGTGTATATATATATATCAACTGACGCTTTTGAGGACACTGAAAAACGTAATGTTTTTTTTGCATACATTCAAACAGCATCAATTTCTGATGTATACATTACANTTTGTTTTTTACTATCTCCATTTTTGTCCACTATATACTAAACTATTGTTTTTGAGGACTTCACAAATAATATACAAATAATTTGTACAAACGGCGTCATTAATTCAAAGAATAGGCGCGGGGATTACATAAAAAGTCCAGGTGATCCAAATATCCATTAGTCCCAAAATCGGGTGTCCAGTCGTGGACACCCGATTGCTACTAGTTAGTTAGTACGGCGCCCGTTGGCGCTACGAGCAACCACCCCGCTTGCCCTCCGATCTCCGCGCCTATTCTTCGAATTAATGACGCCGTCTGTACATAACAGCTCTTTAAGAAATTTAAATAAGTTAGTTATATCAGTAGTTTTAAGGACACATAATAAAACAATTTAACTTTTTTTTAGGACTTTTATCTTNTTTTTAANTTTCTAGCAATTTCAACGGCTATCTGGATCATGCTCTTTCTTTCCTTTCTCTCTTACCACCAAAAAAAAATATTTTGTTGCTCCCAGCTGTTCTTGCAGGTCAAAACGTGCACCGAAAAAACCACGAAAGAATCACTGTATTACCGAAANATTGTGGAAACTTTTTGTGAGAAAACGTGATGAAACTAATAAACAGCATTTTTTCGGACAAAAATAATTATTAAATAATTATTTAAAAAATAAGTATTTAAAATATACATGTAAGCTTGTGCACGTGCACATACATCCGCACATGCGCCTTAGATCATGAGACGTCCGGGAGGTGGTGCCACGAGTGGAAGAAGAGTGATAGAGAAATAGAGAGAATAACGTATATTATATTATATAGACTTATAGAAGTAGTGAAATAA
>NW_018024428.1:0-1484 GCF_002006095.1 Pseudomyrmex gracilis
GCATGTCGCAGAACGTTTCCCGTTTCGCTGGTTAGAGACACATAGTTCTTTAACGTGCTCGTTACACCAGGGTTGCGATTTCGATCGATTTCCACACCATTGAGCTCGTATCTGATCTCATCGAACATAAACGCAACGCAATTGTTCGTCAACGCGGCAACCACACCGCTTCCTTCCGCTGCTCCAGCGGTGGTTTGCAGACTGAACTTTCCTTCGACGTATAAGTAACTGTCGGATGGTAGAGTGTAAACATCTTGTTGTTGAATGGGTATGCGTATCTCGTCGCTGTGACTAAACGATGTATTGGCGTACGGATTGTACGTGTAAGTCTCGATCTTGACGATACGATCGTCGAAGACTGGTTCACCACCGATGTTGAGTACGTCGTTCATCGTTGTTGTTGTTGTTGTTGTTAGCGTTGTATACTGCGTAACCCAACGTACGCAAAAACGTTGCGTTTCGCGCGGTCAACGTCGAACGATTCAAAACGGAGGAACAATTTCGTTGCGTTGTGTTTCGTTTTCTCGACGCGGTCACGATGAGCATAATCTTGTTGTTTATTCCCCTTGCTGCGCAGACGTCGACGTTGTTTGTTTTTTTTTACTCGTGTAAGATAGAGAGCGGATGTTTTAATGTAACTCGCACAAAATGTATTTAGAAAAGTCGCGTACAGTTATTTGAACTTGAACAAATTTATTTAATAATGAGTCTTTTATTTATAGAATAGAACTATATATTATTTATTTTATAAACGCACTTGTGTTCACACTGTTTTGCTACAAAAATGCTATAAACGTATCTTGAACAGAATTTAATGTTATTAGTCTACCGTGTCTCTCAGGAACAACCGTATCGCTCGTATGCCTCAGTCAGAATCAGCAATCGCATGCTCGTCGCTGTAATCTTTCCTAAACTCTTACTTCGGCGCTGCTGTTGCGATCGCTTAACTAAAATCGATTCTCACGTATCGATTGTCGAGATACCGCGCTTTAAGCGGCGACAGGCGTCGCTATTACCTTAATTTTTCTTACAGCTTCGGCCGTCCTGGAGGTACATTCGTCCCGAATGATCTATACATTTTTTTTTCTTCTCTTACATTAATAAGTAGATTACATACAAGTATGTATATTTTAGGATGTTTCAACAACCGGCTTAATCCAGGGCTTCAACTTATCCGAGGATAAGATAGTATTGTACGGTTTTGGTGAAACATTAAATCCTGGAATATCNGTGATGACAAAACGATTATTATTTAAAACTTTTGATACCAGATATGGACCTTTATAGGCCGCTTTAAATTTCGAACTTTGTCCCGGTTTTGATTGTAGATCTCGNACCATGACGTACGTTCCTGGCTGATAACTGGTTGGCTTTTTATGTTTAGTGTCATAATACTTTTTATTATACGAGCGTAGCTTTTCAGTAGCTTCGACCGCTACATCCCGAATAGCATTTCTTTCATTTTCTAAATCATTGTCTACTGT
>NW_018024428.1:2329-5015 GCF_002006095.1 Pseudomyrmex gracilis
CAATCCGTCTATTA
This sequence comes from Pseudomyrmex gracilis, assembly GCF_002006095.1. Classification (NCBI taxonomy): domain Eukaryota; kingdom Metazoa; phylum Arthropoda; class Insecta; order Hymenoptera; family Formicidae; genus Pseudomyrmex; species Pseudomyrmex gracilis. The sequence continues at coordinate 2,344 of NW_018024428.1, forward strand.
GCTCAAACTTTTCGCTTTCATTGAATTCTAATTCTCTCGCTATCGCCATGAGCTTTGGATCGAGAGCTTGTTTTATTTCGAGTTCCCTCTCAAGAGGTAAAGCTTCCACATATGCTATTCGACGGCTTAAGGCGTCCACATGCGCCATTTGCGTTCCTGACCTATGTTTAATTGTAAATTTGTAATTTTGTAAAGCTAATGTCCATCGAGCAATTCTTGGGTTTAAATTTACTTTGTTGACTGCGTATACTAATGCGTTGCAGTCAGTAACCACGGTAAAATCAATGCCATACAAATAAATATGAAAGCGTTCTACCGCTCTTACTATGGCTAACATTTCTAACTCATAGCTGTGGTAATTTGATTCAGCTTGGTTAGTAGCCTGACTGAAGTAAGCTATCGAGGCAAATTTACCTGAAATTTGTTTCTGCAAAAGGATTGCTCCCAGGCCTATGGCGCTAGCATCCGTGTGGAGCTGAGTTTCAGCCGACGGATTATACAAGCCCAAGACCGGCCGTGATATTAATTCTTTTTTCAAGTCTTCAAACGCCTTAACGCATTCCGAATCAAAAATAAATTTATTATTTTTGCGTAACAATTCACGTAATGGTTTAGATTTATTTGAGTAATTTTTTATAAATTTCCTAAAGAAATTAGTTAACCCCAAGAATTGCTGGATTTCTCTTTCATTTTTAGGTTGAGGAAAGTTTTCAATGGCTTGCACATGACGTGAACTGATAGTAATTTCATTTAGCGCTATCATATATCCCAAGTACTCTATTTTTTTCTTTAAAAACATGCATTTCTTCAAGTTCAATTCAAAACCATACTTTTTGAAAATTATCAAGACTTCACGAAGTATTTGTAGGTTTGATTCAACCGTCTCGGTAGCTATTAGTATATCGTCTATGTAAACAATGACCTTTCCTTCTCTTATCAGAGGTTGAAGGATATTTACAACGCGCTTTTGAAACTCAGCGGGNGAGTCACAATAACCGAAAGGTAAGCGGTTGAACTCAAACTGCCCATCGGGCGTCGCAAATGAGAAATACTTGGTGTAATCTTTGTGAACCTTGATCTGATGGAATCCATCTTTGAGATCAAGAAGTGTAAATACTGATTTATTCCCCAATTGCGCTATGCAGTCCTCTATAAGTGGGAAGGGATACTTTTGTTTATGAACTCTGTCATTCAGAGGTCTTAAGTCCACGCACATGCGCATAAGGCCATTTCTTTTTTTCACCAACACCACTCTCGCGCAGTATGGCGACGTACTTCTTTTAATAATTCCGCGAGCTAACAAATCGTCCGTAATTTCTCGCATTAGTTTTTTTTCAGCGAGCGCAAAACGTCGCGGCGCGTACGCGAAAATTGATTCATCTTTNACTTTTGGCGTGATCTAGTTGTTATTTGGGGATGGGTAATAATATTAAGCTCTAAGTAATATCTATATATATATATTACATACAAAAATAAAAAATAAAAAAAAATATACATAGTGACGGGTTGCCCCGTCACATCCCCCTCCTTCTTTAATTGGCGGGCCTCACGTTCGGGACAAAACGGGCGGTGCTGACGCGGCCCTGGCGATCCCAGCGGATGGTCCAGTGCCCTTCTGCTGTTCGCACCCGATATCGCCGGTGTTGGTGGACGGCCGCAGCGGGTACTCTTAATGTTTGTCCTGCTGCCTCAACTAGGACGTACTCTGCTGTGCTCCGGGTGGTGGTGCGGGTAGTCGTGGCTGCGGTGGTGGTGGTGACCCTGGTCGCGGTGGCAATTCGGGACCCAGCGATGACCATCTTGGTGGCTGCAGTGGTCGTGGTAGTGACCCTGGTGGCCGTAATAATTCTGGTGGTTGTGGGCGCGCTTTTGTTGAAGACGGTCTCTTTGGTAGCGGTGGTGGCGCTTCTGTCACTGGCGGTGGTGTCCCTATTGGCCGTGCTGGTGTCCTGGTTGGCGGCGGTGGTGCTCTTGGTGGCGGCGGTGGCGCTCTTAGCGCTAGCGGTGGCAGAGGGTTCCTTGGGGCGCATCCTTCCCCGTGGCCACTGCCTGGGAGCCTCGATGAGGATGGCTCGGCGGGCAGGTGTGACTGGTCTACCGGGCCTGGTCTGGCTTCTTATGGTTGGGTCTATTGGCCGTAGCGAGACCCAGTCTGGTCGAGCTGCTCTCCCTCGTCTGGTCATCGACGGCGGCGGCATTGCCGGTAGGTCCGAATCCGCACAACACTGCTGGAACAACGCTTCAAATGTTTCGTCCAAGGTTACGTCCTCGTGGTCCGTCATGTTGTCGGTTACTGACCCGGTCGGGTTATTATGCCCTGTTGTCACCTTGGTTGTCCTGGTGGGGGAAACTTTTTCGGGCCTCTCACTGGCTGTCGTCATCGCGGTGTCGGTGTGGGCGGGGTCAGTTCGGCCCGTTGATACGGTGTGTTCGGTGTTCGGTGCGGGTGGTGCTGCTGTCGCGGTTCGTTCGGGGAGGCCCGTTGGTATGGTTCGTTCGGTGTTTGGGGTGGGTGGTGCTGCTGTCGCGGTTTGTTCGGGGGGTGGACAGGGCTTAATCTGACTGATGTGGATATTGCGTGCGTTCTTCCCGCGGCTATCCCGTAAGTTAACTATCACCGGGGATGGAATACCGGTGACCGTAAATGGCCCTTTATATCGCGGAAGTAGTTT
>NW_018024428.1:9260-12361 GCF_002006095.1 Pseudomyrmex gracilis
GGCCATTTCTTTTTTTCACCAACACCACTCGCGCGCAGTATGGCGACGTGCTTCTTTTAATAATTCCGCGAGCTAACAAATCGTCCGTAATTTCTCGCATTAGTTTTTTTTCAGCGAGCGCAAAACGTCGCGGCGCGTACGCGAAAATTGATTCATCTTTCAAGCGAATTTTCACTGAATAATCATCTTCAATTTTTATTACAGGTAGGTTATGAATTTCCAATAAAAGTTTCTTTAATTCTTTTTCGGTTTCTAGACCANAATCGCAAGATAAATCGCTAAACTCGCTTTCTGAGTTATATGATTCGCACGCTAATATTTGTAAGAAAGTATTCTCGAACGCTAGTTCGTTCGCCGTTGAAGGTGAATGATGTTGATCTTTTTTCTTGAACGCNGGATTATAAACAGCCGTTATCTGCTGCGTGTTTAGAAAATCGCGACCTATAATAAGGTCATTTGAGATCTCATTGTTTTTCAGTACGTGAAATGTGATTGGCAAAGTTAACTGTGGTAAATCAGCTAAAGTTATATAAGTTTTCCACAATCCGNATATAAGAACAGGCTTGTTATTTAATGCTTTATACGATCGTGTAGCTTCATTTAAGAAAATTTTTGATGAGTCAACAATCTTATTTAAAACATTATNTTTTATGAAGGAAATGGGGCTTCCTGTGTCGAGGAGAGCCTCTAAAGTACACTCAGAGTTATCAATTCGCGTCACCTTCAATAGCAATTCTTTTACATATACCGTTCTATCGACTAAAGGCTGTACAAACGCTATCGATGATGCTTCTTCGCTCGGCTCAACGACGGAGACGGAAGATGACTCCGAAGATGCCGCTGCTGAGGTTGGATTTTCTTTCTTCTTTAGCCGGAAACAATCAGCCCTTAGGTGCCCGCGTCGCTTACAGTAAACGCAGAATTGGTCGGCCTTGCCACTTTGTTTTGCAGGACCACCTCCGGAGCTGGATTTACCGACGACCTCCTTCAATTTGATTGATTTGTGCTCTAAAGAAAATTTTTTATCAGTATCACCAGAAACTGAGGTTATTCGATGCATTGCATTCAGAAAACCATCTATNGATGAGGAGTTCAACGAAGTTGCCGTCTCTCTTAACAATCGATTTTGAATACCGCCGATGAGTATGTGAATTGAACTATCCTCATCTACATTTAGATTATGCATGAGTGCTAATTTATCTTCAGCATATTCCGAGAAGGATTCTTTGCCTTGTAACCATTTACGCGCTTCCACTTTTTGCATTGCAACGTGATATATAATTTTTCTTGAAAATTATTAAGGATTGCCTCCCGAAAACCAGGCCATGACCGCAGCTTTTCGCCCGCTCCATAGTCATACCAACGTCTAGCGATTTTATTTAATTTAGAAGACGCGGCTAACATAGTAACGTCATCGTTTACCTTATGGATGTGAGCTACCTGCTCNACTCTTTGTACCCAGAGTTGGATATTTTCCTCCTCTTGTCCTCCAAATTCGGGTATCTGCGACGCTAAAATTGACACTGCCTGTGCGGGCGACATTGAAGCCAGCGTTGTTTGACGTGATGACCNGTTTGTTCGGGGGGTGGACAGGGCTTAATCTGACTGATGTGGATATTGCGTGCGTTCTTCCCGCGGCTATCCCGTAAGTTAACTATCACCGGGGATGGAATACCGGTGACCGTAAATGGCCCTTTATATCGCGGAAGTAGTTTCGCGGCTTTACCTTGGGCCTTATCCGAAAGTTCATGGTTCTTTAGGAGGACAGTATCCCCCACGCGCGGTCGCCATTCTCGCCGTCGAAGGTTGTAGTGCCCGGCTTGTTTTTGGAAGGCACGGGCCAAGTTAATGCGCACTAGTTCGTGCGCGGCGCGGAGCTGCTCGGTGCGTTTTGACACGCTTGGTGCCCGGTTCAGTCGGCCGGTTGGGGGACATCCCGGTGGTCGTAATTCGCGCCCATGGTTGAGGAACGCGGGGGTATACCCGGTAGACTCGTGCGCTGCGGTGTTCATCGCGAACTGCATCTCCTGGAGGTATCGATCCCAGGTGCGTTGGTTACGGCCTGTGTATTGTGCGAGCATGGTCTTGATGACCCGGTTTTGCCGCTCTTCGGGGTTACACTGGGGTGTGTACGGTGGAGTGCGTCGCGCCCTGATTCCGGCCTCGCGGAGCATATCGCGGAACTCCCGGCTAATGAATTGNCGCCCGTTGTCGGAAATTAGCGTTTCCGGTGCCCCGTGGCGCAGAACCACGCTCTCATACACGCCCCGAGTTACGGCGGTCGCGGTTGCCTTGCGGAGTGGCCGGATCTCCGTCCACTTCGTAAATTTGTCCTGGGCGGCCAAGACCCATACGTGACCGGCGCTGGATCGCGGTAACGGCCCCATTAGATCTACCGCTACTATCTGCCACGGGTGTTCGGCGGAGGTAGCGTGCATACGCCCCGGCGTACCTTGTTGCGAGGGTTTGTGCTTGTTGCACGAATCGCAGGCCCTGACATGATTGGCGGCGTCGCGGAACATGCCGGGCCAATAGTATGCCCGGGCGAGTCGAGCTATGGTCTTCGTAACCCCCAGGTGTCCGGCGGTAGGTGCGTCGTGGTTGTCACGGAGGACTTGGTCTCGGCTTCCGGTCGGNACGCATCTCTTCCACTCCTCCCCGATATCGTCCTTATTGAGGGAGTGTAGGATGCGTCGGTACAGCTGATTTTGCCGTATGCAGTAGTCCGGATGGTCGTCCGGACTATCTACAACGGCCCGGTACATACGGCGGTACCACTTACAATTGCCCGCAGGGCCAACGGCGCATGTTTCTTCGGTGGTTACTATCGGGTGACGGGAGAGGGCATCCGCGACCTGATTTAGAGCCCCCCTTCGGTAGCGGACCTCGAAGTCGTACTGCTGCAGCTCGAGGGCCCAGCGCGCGAGACGGCCGGTCGGACTATCTAGCCTCTGTAACCACTTCAGGGCCTGATGGTCGGTGATTACCACGAAGTGGTACCCCTCCAAATATGCGCGCATCTTTCGGATCCCCCAAACTACAGCAAGGCACTCCTTCTCGGTCACGCTGTAGTTCTTCTCGGCGCCGTTGACGGTACGGCT
>NW_018024428.1:12750-14929 GCF_002006095.1 Pseudomyrmex gracilis
ACGTCATCGTTTACCTTATGGATGTGAGCTACCTGCTCTACTCTTTGTACCCAGAGTTGGATATTTTCCTCCTCTTGTCCTCCAAATTCGGGTATCTGCGACGCTAAAATTGACACTGCCTGTGCGGGCGACATTGAAGCCAGCGTTGTTTGACGTGATGACCCCGGGCTCCGCGGCGTAAGCGCCTCTTGCACTTGTGGTTCGATGACGCCCATCTCAGAAGATACCTCCGGAGCTGTCCGAGTCGGATTCACAGCGATCAGCATTTGCTGCATCAACTCCTGTTGTTGCTGCTGGTTTTGTAACATTTGTTGCTGCATCATTTGCATAGAATTATTGATGCCTGCCAGCAGCATTGATAATTCCGGAGCAAGNGTTTGTTCGGGTACTGGTGAGCAAGGCGCCGAGTGATCGGTCGTTGTGACCTTGCGTGTAGCCAGCCTTGCACTCGAACGCGGCTGTGACTCGCTTGTAGCGCCGGTATCCATGGTAAGATTNGTTATACCCGAACGCTCATAATGCGACATGAGAGCGTCAATTATTACCATTGGATCATCAGGCACAGATAATTTATATTTCTTTGCCTCTTTCTTCAATTGATCCAGCGANATTTGATTCAACAGGGCTCGCTCCATGTTTACTTCAAAACAGTGACCTTCGATTGAGTTCGTATGTGTACGGCGTGATCGGCAGGCACGAACAATGATCACACAAAGCGCGAACAGCCGCGATACACGTGATCGACCGCGGTCGTGATTTGATCGCTGCGTGATCACCTCTGTATATCGAATCTTTTGATTCGAAATAATTTACAGAAATGTGANTTGTGCCGTTACACTAATAAATTCACGTACACTAGCGAACTTGTACTGAGACGGCGCACTGATAAAACGGAGCAAAACCGATTTATTACAACTACTGAATCACTCGTTGTGAATAAAAAGAAAGAGAGCTGAACACTGAGACTTGTAAATTGGAGCACGATTTTTTAAGAGACACGAATCGTAGGCAGAAGGAACACCAAACTATCAAATATCCCACTTCTGAAATTTTTTATATAAGCTGTAAGATAGAGAGCGGATGTTTTAATGTAACTCGCANGGCTTGCGTACGCGACTACTCGCTCTTGATCGCCGTGGTGCTGTGTTAGCACAGCCCCGAGCCCCGTTTCGGACGCGTCGGTCTGCAAGATAAATGTCCTGCTAAAGTCGGGGCAGGCCAGAACTGGAGCGGTGGTGAGCGCGTCTTTGAGTGAGGTGAATGCTTCTTGTTCACCTTCTGTCCACTGCCACTTGGCTTTTTTGGTGGTCAGCTGGGTGAGCGGTCGGGCGCGTTCGGAGAAGTTCCCGATGAACCGGCGGTACCACGAAAGCATCCCCAAGAACTGGCGTACTTCGCGTACGTTCTTTGGTGGGGGAATGCTCGTGATAGCCTCGGTCTTCTCGGGATCGGTTCGGATACCGTCGCGGGTGACCAGGTGTCCTAAGTACCGGAGCTGGCTGGCTCCGAAACGACATTTCTCCGNGTTAATCCGCAATTTGGCCCGGCGGAGGCGGCCAAATACTTCCCGGAGGTGCCGCAGGTGATCGTCCAACGTCTGGCTTACGATAATGATATCGTCCAGGTAGACGAACACGTGCGGCTCGAGCTCGGGCCCGAGGACGGTGTCCAGCAACCGTTGGAAAGTGGCTGGTGCGGAATGCAGTCCAAAGGGCATTACTTTNAACTGCATCAAACCGCGTCCCGGGACAGTGAACGCGGTTACCGGTCGGCTTTCGGGAGCGAGAGGCACCTGCCAATACCCGTTTTTCAGGTCTATTGTTGACAGGTACCTCGCGCCGCGGAGCTTATCGAGGGTGGCCTCCACTTGCGGTAGTGGATAGGCGTCCCTCTCGGTAACCTCGTTCACCCTCCGGAAGTCAATGCAAAATCTCGGACGGCCGTCCTTCTTTTTTGCAATGACCACCGGCGAGCTCCACGGGCTATTCGACGGCTCTATTACTCCGGCGCGCTCCATTTCCGCGACCTCCTGGTCAATTATNGCCTGCATAGCAGGGTTTCGCGGTCGGTACCTCTGCTTGATCGGAACAGAAGTCTTCAGTCGGATACGGTGTTCGGTAACGGGGGTCGGTCCGGTGACGGTGTCAAATTTCGGTAACTCGACGGCTAGGAATTGTCG
>NW_018024429.1:0-1318 GCF_002006095.1 Pseudomyrmex gracilis
GTTTGTCCTACATATGAAGCTTCACATTCACGGCACTTGATCTTGTATACTACGGAAGGATGTGAGAGAAGGGGCAAAGGATCCTTAAGAACTTTGATAAATTTAGCCAGTTTGTCGAGATTGTAATAAGCTAAACGCATATGTGATTCTGAACGAAATATTTTTGAAAATCTCTCAGAATATTTATTGATGTAAGGTAAGACGAACCAGTGACGCTGTATGTCATTAGAACATTTGTTACACAAAAACCTTCTTATGTCAATATTTTTATAAAAATTCTGTTTCAGTCTAAGGATAAAATTATCATAAATAAAGTCCATCGGATAGTTATTGTCAATTAATAAATTAAAAATAAAGTCAAAATTTTTGGAAAGGAATCTAGGATGTAATAAACAGAATTCGGTTGTACACAAACCAAATGGAAGAGATGCTTTCTGATACCAGCACGTATGCTTTTGTAAAAAAGAATTCAGTGAACTCTATGTTGAATTCTCTCAAAGACTTGATAAAGAGATGGAAGGCTCGCGATTACATCACGGAACTTAATTACAAAAATTTAAATACATCTCTAACTATCCTTTCTAGAGCCTATGGAGTTCCTAAGATCCATAAACCCGGCAATTCTCTCAGGATCATTATTTCTTTTATTAATAGTCCGTTTCATAACCTTGCTATATTTTTACACAAAATAATTTCTAAAAATCTTCAACTCCCGTCGAGTTTTTTTCACAATAGCTTTCACCTGGCTAATATAATCTCCAACGTAACTTTTGCTGAAAATTTTAAACTTATTTCACTTGACGTGGTATCTCTTTTTACTAACATTCCTATTGAACTTGTAATTAGTGGTTTGGAAAAGAGATGGCATTTAATAACACATAATACTAGTTTATCTAAAGGAGAATTTTTTCTAGCAATCAATCTTGTGTTCACCTCTACTTTTTTTCGGTTTAATAACAAATATTACAAACAGACCTTTGGTGCTCCTATGGGCTCTCCATTCTCTCCGATCCTTGCAGACATCGTAATGCAAGATCTTGAAACATCTATTTGTGAATCTCTCTCTTTCCATCTACCTTTACATGTCAAATACGTCGATGATATAGCTCTCATGATTCCTAAAGAACATTTTGACGCTGTTTTAAATCTTTACAATTCTTATCACCCACGCCTTCAGTTCACTATCGAAGTTGGTGGGGATAAACTTAATTTTTTAGACATCACTATTATTAAAAATAATAACAAATTAATACACGACTGGTATCATAAGCCAACGTTTTCTGGTAGATACCTGAACTATTTTTCTAACCATCCTATT